>NC_137605.1:11676829-11726829 GCF_963280865.1 Gymnoscopelus braueri
AGCTCCTCCGGCGAGGCCATTTTTCACCAGCCATGCCCTCAGCGTGTTTCATCTGATCAGCGATCGTGACGCGCTCCCCGTGCTCACGGCACCAGCTGTCGTGCGCGCGCGCGTGTGTGTGTGTGTGTGTGTGTGTGTGTGTGTTATACCCATGTCCTGGGTGTCACTATCATGTACATGTAGGACAGTGGTTCTCAACCTTTTCAGGGCCCCCCCCCCAAAATAATCATATTTGAACTGGGGACCACCACCCTGACAAGCACATGGAATTGTAGGAGTTGAGGGATTACATTTAGTTTGACTCTGTTCCACAGATACATATTGTGAAAATAGCAGATAAAGCTCACAACTCACAATGCCTCGCAACGCTTGTAGATCGTCTATTTTCACAATTTTTGTCTCTTATATTATTTGACAATTCGGCCAATGTTTGACCGGTTTTTATTGTTGATTGCTTTTGATGCAGTATAATGGTATTATTTTTTCTTTCTCCCCCCCTATTTTTTTATTATTAAAAAGGTATTAAAAGGTCATTACATTGTCACACTGTCATCTGGGGACCCCCCAGAATCATGTGGGGACCGCCCTGGGGGTCCCGACCTACAGGTTGAGAACCACTGACGTAGGACATGTAGTGTGGTGCGGTGTGTGTGTGTGTATCGTACCTCACTCAGTGGCTTGTTTGTATCCGGTGGTAATGTGTGCTCAGAGATAGCAGGGGATCCACTCGTCACAGCGCTGTGTGTCCATCGGGCCCTCAGGGCTAGCGGGGTCCTTAGCCTGGCTGACATCGTATACTTTCCCAAACAATGGGTTGGGACCCTTTTTTGGGTCGCAGACCCATTATTATGGGTAAAATATATAAGGTTAAACGAAGAATTTCAGACATTTTCCCCAAAAGATTTAATAAAATAAACATAAAAAAAGAAAATAAACTTGAATGTAAATAGGCAATCTACAAACTCACAACGCATTGTGAGCTAGATCTATATTCACTATTTTTCAAATAGGGCATAAGTGATTAATTCATTATTTATTTTTTGTAAGTCTGGGTCAGCCCTGGAGACATCAAAGTTATGTTTTGGGGTCTGGAGCTAAAAACTTTTGGAACCCCTGATCTCCACCCTGGCCTGCATGTCCTCCCTGTGAATGAACACCACTGCAGGGACACAGCTTGAATGACTTTGGGCTTTTATGCCTGCAGGCTGCTCAGTTGTGCGCGGGTGTCGCACACCGAAAATAGCTGATCTACAAGCTCGCAACGCGTGGTTGGCGCGACCCGTCGTGAGCTTGTAGATCAGCTATTTTCTGTACATAGCAGCACCGCCTCGCAATTACTGTAAGTATATAAATCAGGCTTCACAACGAGTCCAACGAGGGGGGGAGATTGCTTATACACTCACACATTTTTTTATACGCAGAGAAGACCTGTGTTTTCACTTAGAAATTCAAACCTTACAAGTCTCATTTTAAACTCACGGAATAATGTAAATGACCAGGATTTTCCTCAGTTGGTTCAACAAACAGTTTTTTTTAATTTGTGTGCTCATATAAACGGGTCGGGGTAGGTTTCTCGGTGACGTGGATCAAGTTCCCTTTATCTGCGCCACGTCACGTCTGTGTCCATGCAGCTCCACTAACGCTGGGACGAGCGGCGAAAAAAATCAAGCGGACGTTTATCCGGCGGATATGGAACCAAATCAAATCAGCAGTTACCCCCAGAGGATCACAGACATCTGTGTTGTCGCCAGGGCCGGGGCCCGGGGCCGAAGGAGCAACTCTTCGGTAAAAAAAAGGGCCCATGGCGAACTAAGCGACGAGATAATTTGTATGTGAAATACTCATTTAAATCCCATTCAATAAGCGGGTTATCAAATTAAATCGGGCCTCTGTTAGGCCTGCCACTCTGGCTTTTGGGCCCGACTTCATGTGTAAAATTGGCCAACAAGAGATTTGGGGGAGCGCTCTGCACGCCCCTGTCACTCCTGGTTTCTCCGTGGCTCCAACCCCACAGGGGGCCTCAAGGCCCCGGGGTCAGCGCTCCCGGAGAGATGCCTGTATGGACTGGCACAGGGAGACAGGACCCCAAACACCACCTCCAGCTGGGAGGCTTATTACAGACCCCCCAATGCCCCCCGCCCCCCTCACCTATCCCCCCCCCTGCCATTCAGCACATCATCAAGCCATCACATATTCATGAAGCTCTGTGTGTGTGTGTGTGTGTGTGTGTGTGTGTGTGTGTGTGTGCGTGCGTGTGTGTGTGTGTGTGTGTGTGTGTGTGCGTGTGTGCGTGTGTGTGTGTGCGTGTGTGCGTGCACGTGCGCGCGCGCGCGCGTGTGTGTGTGTGTGTGTGTAGTGGTGGAAAAAGTACTCAAATGTTTTACTTAAGTAGAAGTATCAATACTGCCATGTAGAAATAATACAGTCCAGAATTCAAATTTTGCTTGAGTAAAAATACAAATGTATTGGTATGAAAATATACTTAAAGTACCAAAAGTAGAAAGTACTCATTATGCAGAATGTCCCATTGTACAAGTTTTCAAATGTATAAAAATCTTTTGAAAATAGCAAATCTAAGCTCACAATACGTCATTGTGAGCTTGTGGATCGGCTATGTTCAAATGCATGGCCGAAATGTTCATAGCAATGTATATAGTAAACTATTCTTAGTTACCTTCCACCACTGTGTGTGTGTGTGTGTGTGTGTGTGTGTGTGTGTGTGTGTGTGTGTGTGTGTGTGTGTGTGTGTGTGTGTGTGTGTGTGTGTGTGTGTGTGTGTGTGTGTGTGTGTGTGTGTGTGTGTGTGTGTTACTATACTGTACTTGTGAGTGCCAAATATCCCCACAATATCGTCTCTGTCGGGTGGAAACCTATTATGTCCAAAACTGTTACTTTTCAGGAGCAAAAGTAGCAGTAGAAATATGGCGGGATCTGCTACTTTTGATACTTTTGTGTGACGCTGTACTATGATTATGAGTAGGGCGTAATTGTATTAAAAAATACAAAAGGTTAGAATATGGTCCTCACTGGGGAAATGGTCGTTTTATGACTGAAATTATTTGGGGAGCTCAAAATATAGTGGTTGTGGATTATAGGCATTAGGTTTAGGGGGTTATGGTTATGGTCACTGGAAATAGCAGATCTATTAGCCCACAATGTTTGGGCTATTTTCGGCTTCAGGATTAGAAATGGCAAGAAAGGCCTGGACCGCTGGGGTAGCGGTCCAAAGGCACCTATAGGCTCAATGTAGCCTGACAGCGCATCGCGGGTTCGAGTCACGATCCCAATGGCCTTTGCTGCGTCACCCCCCCATCTCTCTCCCTATTTCCTGTCAGCCTACTGTCCTATCCATAAAGGCATAAAAGCCCAAAAATAAATATTAAAAATAAAAAAAGGCAAGAAATTGAAAAATGGCATGCATAAAATGTCTGTCCTAAAATGTTGATGTCCTCACACCAATAGTAATAAGAACGTGTGTGTGTGTGTGTACGTGCGGTGCACTGGGATGCATTTGGGAGACTGTAAGAGGGAGTGGGGGGGTATATATGGGGGGGGGGGGTGTATTTGGTCTGCAGGTGGCTGTCACGTCCGTAATTGGCCGATACTCCGCTCTGCAGCGTAAAATTGTTTTCATTATGTGTGGTGAAACACACAGAGACACGGCCATGAGGGGCCTGGAGGACAGCCTGAGGGAGGAGGCACTCACACTTAAACAGCCGCTTAGCTTCAAATAAGAAAGGGAGAGGAGAGGAGAGAGGAGGACAGCAGAGAGAGAGAGACAGAGAGAGAGACAGAGAGACAGAGAGAGAGACAGAGAGACAGAGAGAGAGAGAGAGAGAGAAGGGGTGTGGAGGAGGAAAACAGAGGAAGCTCATCATTAACTGTGTTTCGAACAACAGCAGACAAGTGTGAGCTCATGCACACCAGAAAAAAAAGAAGGCAGAAAAAAAAAACAAGAAAACCTGGGCAGGGCTTATATCCTAAACATCTCAGTTACCCGGGTGTGTGTGTGTGTGTGTGTGGGGGGGGGGGGGGGTCCAGTGTAAAGGGGGCTTCTGCGGTCAGAGGAGAGAGAGAGAGAGAGAGAGGGAGAGAGGGAGAGAGAGAGAGAGAGAGTTGGGGGGGGGGGGCTAGAAAAACAAGGAGGTGGGGGAAGAGAAAGTTTCCACCTGACTTGAGTTCCCATGGTTTGCCATGCAGGAGCGTAAGCAGGTCTCAGCAATAAACTGGACCATTGTCAGGCAATAATGCTCAGTCAGGTCCCTGCATTGGGATTCAAGGGTGTCTTTTTCTGGGCTCCCCGCACTGCACTAATCACAGGCCTACTTTGTTTAATTGCGGGCGAGAAAGGGGTTGGGGGAGGGGGAGGGGGGGCTAGGGGTAAGGCTTTGGGGTGGGTGGGTGGGGGGGGAGTGGCGGAGGCGTTCAAGAAGTCATCCTAATCCCTCCCCCCACTTTATATACCCCCCCCCCCCCCCCCCCGCCCGCTCCATCTCTCACCCACCCACCCCTTTGCTTCTTTTTTTAATGAATTTTGGATCTTATGTGGAGAGACAACAAACTACACAAACCACGGCTATAAATGGAGGGCCGCTGGAAGGGGGAGGAGTCAAAGGTAAGAGGGCCCCGAGGCGCCGGCTGAAGGAAAACTTCCGCCGGTTGTGTGTGTGTGTGTGTTTTTTTTGAAGAGCGTGCAACAAGTGCCATTACAGCATAGTGCAGGGTTCTGGATGCTGCCGATGGCACGGGAGGTGTGTGTGTGTGTGTGTGTGTGTGTGTGTGTGTGTGTGTGTGTGCGTGTGCGCGTGTGCGCGTGTGTGTGTGTGGGGTGAGGGGGGGGTTTGTAGCAGTGGGGGCAAATTGGGAAATAAACCCCCCTCAGTGCAGTTAGCTGCTGGTAGCCCGCTGGGCATGCGAGGCCCGGAATAATCGGCCCAGTAAAGGCACGTCAACGCTGACACAATGGACACAAATTCGCTCCTTCTATTTTTCAAACGGAGATTTAGAAACTTACGGTGGGGGGCATTGTACGCCATGACTCCGGGGTCACAGGCGCCAAGGGCGGTGGGACAGGGGGGGGTGGGGGCGATGGGAGGGGATTTATCAATCAGGTCCCCTCGTCTTTCTAAAGCTGAATAAAGAGCGACCCATGAGGAGACAAACCAGTCCCCTTTTAACCAGGAGCTTTTCTTATTCATTAGATCCGGATTCTGGCTTCTTCTCCCTTTACCTCCTTCTGTGGGGGACGGGGGGCTTCTGGAGCATAGAAAACCACTCAGTGGAAGGGAAAAGAAAAGAAGGGGAAAAAACTCTAAAAAGGGATAAGGTTCAGATAGGATAACGTCATAGCTATACTCTCCCAGGCCACTTGTGTGATCAATAACAAGTTGACAATTTACTGATACAGATGGCACATTTTATAGATTTGTAGATCAAACTTCCGTTTTCACTTGTAAATGCAGAGAAATCCACAAAAAAAACTAAAATGTTTTGAAACAAATTCATTTCAGTAAGAACAGACTGTTCACAGGCTGTCGCCTGTTTAGGTGCCTTTTGTGTAGTTAGTGATTTGACTGATATTTGCATGTTGTCAAGTTACTTATTTGGCAACCTGACAGGAACACAGCAGCTGTAGTGAGAGAAAAAAGAAAAGAGAAAAAAAAAAACATTATCAGGACTACAGTGACCAGGCGTCCTGGTTTGACTGGGATTGTCCCGGTTTCACGCTGGGTGTCCAGAGTCCCGACAAATATCTCTAAAACACTCAAATGTCCCGGTTTTTCAACATTCACTGCAAAATTGTCCCGGTTTTCACCACAAGTTAAAATAATAACACGTGTTTTTAGTGCTTACTTTTTGCCATGTTCTGTTCTGGTGAAAGGTGAGCAAAGTGCTCAAATAATCCTGATGAAAACATCAGATGAAAATAGACATTAAAAATAATAATGATAATGTTTTCAAAGAAATTGTCAAAAGTGTCACTTTGTGAGCCTGTAGATCAGCTAGATTTAAGTGATTAAAGGTCCTGGTTTTGAAAATCACCCTAATCAGGACAGTTCAATTGATCTGTGCTGCAAATTAGTCTTTCATTGTTAAATAAATCTGAGCTGAGCATATAGTTCTTTAATCTTTACTGTTGGGTCGGATGAGTATTCAAACATGTTCCTCTTCCCGATGCTTTTCAATTGCAGTTTAAATAACTGCTACTTAGATTTGTATTTATTTATTTATGTGTCAGATTGTGCAGCACATCTGTTCCAAGAAAGTCCTGAAGTGGACGTATACTGTGTGTAAAAGCATAGCAGAAAGTGAGAGTGTGGCAGTTTGCGCTGCCAATTCACCTTCTCTTCTGCTGACACTTGAGTCTGTTGTCACTGCCAGTTCCAAAAAAAACACGAGAAAAATCTGCACGAGGCGGTTTTAGTTGTCTCGCTCGTACATCTATCAAATGCACTTCATATAGTAAAACCAAAGAACAGAACCAAACGGCACACAAGGTATAGAATTTAGTATACGAGCGAGAGGTCTAGTAAAATAAAAGAAAAAGAAAAAGGATATTATAGGAAACCCTTCAGGCATAAATGGAGGCTCGAGGCTTAAGGTGAGAAAATCCACCCGGGGTAAATGACTTCCCATGTGACCTGGGGCAAGTCACTTAACCCCTGTGTTCATGCCTACCGCCCAGCGTTTAAACAAGACGACACAAGAGGATTGCTCAGTTCCATCCCCATACACTCCTCCAGTCCTCCTCCAACCAAATGGTTTCGCTCGGGGTGAAAAGCCCTGGGCGGGAGTAAACAAATCTACTAATGTCAAGAACATTTCCACCTTTTGACTACCGAGTCTCTGAAGTAAACAGTCCACCACCACGCATGCAGCCTGACGCGCATCTACGCACAATGACATCACTCCAGTGGTGGAAACAGTACTCAAATGTTTTACTTAAGTAAAAGTATCAATACTGCAAAGTAAAAGTCCGGAATAAAAAAATGTACTTGAGTAAAAGTATGAAAGTATTGGTATAAAAATGTACTTAAAGTACCAAAAGTAAAAGTACTAAAATGTTTGAAAATAGCAGATCTACAAGCTCATACGCAGATCTACAAGCTCACAACGCGTCGCGACGCGTTGTGAGCTTGTAGATCAGCTTTTTTTCAAATAGCTTAGGTATAAAATATAGGGTTAATGTATGTTTTATAATGTAATAATTTATATTTGCAAAGTATCTAGTAACTAAAGATTTCAAATAATTGTAGTGGAGTAAAAGAACAATATTTGCCTCTGAGATGTAGTGGAGTAAAAGTAAAAGTATAGGCAATTGTAAATACTCCAGTAAAGTAAAAGCACTCGGTGCCGCGCTATGAGCTTGTATATCTGCTATTTTTGAATAGCCAAAGAAATCTAAAGTGACACAGATGCGTTCCAGGTCTGGGTTAAAGAGCTGGAGATACGTGGAGACTGCTGTTAATGAACAAACACTCAATATAGCAATGATTATTATCAGAATATACAGCTTTAACTTTTTAACCAAAACAATGTTAAAGGACAACTTTGTTTTTTTTACAACCAAGGTTTATATTTTAGCTTGTAATTAAAGTAAATAAAAGATGAGTGTTAAAACATTTTTTTTACTGCTTTCTATAGTTTTAGCAATTTTTAGCTTTATTATTATTTACAGTAGCTCTTCTAGCCCCCAATAACTCACATCTGGCCATCAAAGACCACAGAACCTTTTTTATTGTGTAAAAAAAGGCATATTTAGCCACCGGACAGAATGCCCCCGCCCACTGTAAAAAATGTCGCGGAAATTGCTAAAACTATAGAAAGCAGTAAATAAAGTAAGTACATTTACTCAAGTGCTGTACTTAAGTACAAATGTGTGGTATTTTTACTTTACTGTAGTATTTCCAATCGTCAGTACTTTTACTTCTACTCCACTACAATAATTGATTATTATTACAAAACATTCATTAGCCACTTCAGCCCTATATACATTTCAGCCATTTGAAAATAGCCGATCTACAAACTCACAATGTGTTGCGATGTGACGCATTGTGAGTTTGTAGATCTGCTATTTTCTAACGATTTTTCTACATTTTCTGCATTTGAAAACTTGTGAAATGGGACATTCTGCATAATGAGTACTTTCTACTTTTGGCACTATTTTGATACCAATACTTTTGAACTACATTTTTTATTCCGGACTTTTACTTATTAGAGAGTATTATTGTAAAGTATTACTAGTACTTTTTCCACCACTGACTAGGCTACACAGTTACTCTATAACTCCACACCGGTAGAACAGTTTCCCTCCATAATTCAGTTCATATCTGTCTTAACGTGTTCTCAGTCTCTCTAAGGCAACAGGCGCTTTCACTGATGTTGTCATCTTATTGACCATTTCAGGTCCATTTTTACACTCTCAGAGTGGGATTAACACTCAGGATTTTGTGATATCCGCATTGTCCTAGTTCTGGGTGTCCTGCTTCCCTGGAGTTTTTTTTTATGTGAGTGAAGCCAGTGGAGACTGTAGCAAGCCAATAAGAGCAGTGAATGTAGCATTATGGCACCAATCTCTTTCTTTCTCTCCGGCTCTGAAAGCCTGTTTAAATGGTCTGGTTTATTATTGCCCAAGGAAGGGCTAAAGGCTTCTGTCAGCGTTGGAGGGGGGGGAGAGAGAGAGAGAGAGAGAGAGAGAGAGAGAGAGAGAGAGAGAGAGAGAGAGAGAGAGAGAGAGAGAGAGAGAGAGAGAGAGAGAGAGAGAGAGAGAGAGAGAGAGAGAGAGAGAGAGAGAGAGAGAGAGGAATGGCCGGTCTCTTTACTGGAGAGAGAGAGAGAGAGAGAGAGAGAGAGGGGGGAATGGCCGGTCTCTTTACTGGACAGCTGTTCGGGCCTTACCCCTACTTTTCATATGGATATATATGGTAATGGTAGCCAATGGACTGCAGATGAAGAGGCCGTGGAGCGCTGGGCCTTCTCTTCAGCGCACTTCTAAAGCCCCCCACAAAAGGAGCAGTAAAAGGGGGCCGCGGCGGTGAAGCTCCCACTTTTGTGCCCCGAATTAGTTCTGCAAGCAATGAAAGTGATCTTTTCTGGACGACAGGGGAAGTCTGCCGATGGCGGGTCAGCTCATTAGCACAAAAAGTCTGTTGAGACATATAATTGACTGACGGAGAGATCCCCGTCCCCTCCCTCCCTCCCTCCCTCCCATCCCCCCCTACCCCCCCTTGTCCCTGTCACAACACACAGCACAGGCTGTGGTGGACGGAGGACGGACCAGGAAAAAAAGAAGAAGATACTTTTTCTCCTCTAAAGTCCGAACTCACCTAAGACGTTACGTTTTGCGGTAACCCCCCCCCCCCCCCCTGCAGTGTTTACTTCCTCCAGTGCTGATGTATCATCCCACACTGCGCTGACAGCTGAGGAGAGACCTTCCTGTGGCTGTCGACACTGTTGATCACACCTCTGTTGACTTTAGTCACAGCCAGAGAGGACACACACACACACTCACTGTGTGGGTGCATGGGGTCGTGTTTGGTGAGACTGTTCTGCTGTGTAGGCCATGTGTGTTTAAAATAATAATAATAATAATAATTTCAGACCTGGTCAGGGCTAATTTATGATAAGTTATAAGAGCCTTTTTAATTTCGAGGACCCCTGGTCTGATATGCGTTAGGCCACAGAACCCCAATTGAAACTTTTTTTCCCTCCTTTTTTTCATCTCTGGGACTCCAACACTGTAAAAACTGGTATTTTTAACTGACCTGTAAAGTTACAATTGGACCCCTACTTGAGAACCAGTGTTGTTATATTACAGCTGAGAATGAATTACTTTGCTGTATAATATAAATAATACTTTCTAACCAAATTTTCTCGTTTGTTATTATTGTTTTTCAGATTTCAAGTTTTCTGGGCCTGTATTTTGTTAACAGCGAGAAAGATGATCTAACTATAAGTTAATATTACAAATGAGTGAAAAGTAAAATAAATGATGTTCACTTCACTGTAATGGAAAAGGGAACTCTAGTTTTATTTGTATTTGTATTTGTTTTTTTCTTTTCACTTGTAGGCATGGAGACAGACTGTAAATCCTGCTCAGCCACCAGAAGCCCCTAATGGCTGCACAGTGGTTAAATTGACTGAAAATGCTGTTTTAATTTCATGTTAATTGAAATGGACTAATTGTTAAAATATTCCGAGAGCAGAGTACCAAAATAAAATGATTTGCTCTTTCATGTGTCCACACGTTTAAAAATGAGTCGAGGACATCACAAAATTGATCAAGCCCCATAAAGTTATATTAACTTTTTTTTTTAAACAGTTTTTATCTCTGATATTAAAAGGATATTGTTGGTAAATTCTGAGACATAGATAATGTAAAAGGGAGACCACTTGAAAACAATTGGCATTGTTTTCCTTTTTCTTTTTTTTTTGCATTTAATTTCTTTTTTTTCTCCCCCGGCAGAAGAATTTTGTCAAGCAGCTAAACAGGGTTATTCTTCTGGGGGCTCTCCCCTCCTTCACGGGGCAACTATAGAAATTAGCCCTACGTTTCTCGGCTCTCACACATGGATACACACGCTTGCATGGACACAAGGAAAATTTCTTTTCTTCTGTCAGCATTCCTGGCCAACAATGGCTAGATTAGTGGACGTGAGGGCCCCCTCGGGGCCACGCATTGTGGCACAGAATACCCTGGGCAGGAACAGCTGGTAGGGGTTAATGGCTACTGAACCTCTCAGCCGGGGGCCATTCTCTATTGTGTGTTCCGCTCATGGGAAGGAAGGAGGCCACTGACAGCTTCTGGGGTGTGAGGGACCCTCGGAACAGGCACCCAGGTCACCCCCCCACCACCACCCACCCACCACCCCAAAAGAAAACGGAGGAGCAGGGCAGAGAGGAGGGGGGGGGGGGGGTGGAGGGTGGCTAAAAGGCTTGATATACGTTGTTGCGTGTGGTGTGGTGTGGTGCGTGTTGTGGTGTGATGTGGCGCACCGAAAATATGATGTATTTTATTTCGTTGCTGTCGGGCAGAAAAAACCTCTTATCTCCATATTTTAACTTTTTGTGTTTTTTTCGTAAATTAACGCCCTCTACTTGATCATACTACAGCGTCACACAAAAAAAGCATCAAAAGTAGTATCTGCTACTTTTGCTATTTTTGAATTTGAATCCTGAATAGTAACAGTTTTGGACATTTGAGAGGATTTGTATTGTGTTGCATATTGTGTTTTCGGTGCTTGGACACCAGCGCAAAACTACGTATAAATCTTGCACACATCATCTTGTAGATGTTAGGCGACACAGGCACGCGACCATGACGCCATGCAGTATAAATCCTGTAGATACAGACATTGTTGGTATATATAATATAAATGTGTGTGATTTTTTTCAAATAATTTGGAACATTTTTAACACAGATTTTCTTTTATGGGGGTCCCTGGCACGAAATATTTACAGATAGGGTCCGCAGCCAAACACTTTGCTGTCCTTGACATGAAAATGTCTGAAGTATTAGACCAGAATGTTTGAGGCGGTATTTTTCTGGTAGAATGTCCATGGATATCTACACGATATAAAATAAAGTGTCTGGAACATTAGCCATGACTATTCATTAGCCTGTGGATATTTAGAACATAATCATATATTTCTATATTATTCTGTCGGGGTGGAAACCTCATATGTTCAAAACCGTTACTTTTCAGGATTCTAATTTCTAATATAGCAAAGGTAGCAGATCTACAAGCTCAAAACGCGCTACGTTTCGAGCTTGCGGATCTGCTACTTTTGATACTTTTGTGTCACGCATGATCGTACGATCAAGTAGAGGGCGTTAATTTACGAAAAAAATACACAAAAAGTTGAAATATGGAGATAAGAGGTTTCTGCCCCGAACAGCAACAAAATAAATGTCTATTCGTGGTGATGTCATTTTAGCCTATAGGACGACTGAACTGAAACGCATGCACATCAACAGGAGTGTGTGTGTGTGTGTGTGTGTGTGTGTGGGTGTGTGGGTGACAGTAGAATTAGCATCAGTGTACATTCAGTACATAACACTGAGGGGTGGACAGAGGGAGGGGCCAACTGTACACAAGGAGGATGAGGGGGGCGGGGCGAGGGGGGGGGGGGGGGTAACGAGGACACAGAGGAGAGCACGGTTCTGTAAAAAAAAGAGAAAAAAAAGAGGCTGACTGGCATCCATTCACGTAATGTGATCTTTATACGCAATAAAGGGGTTATTACTTGGCACAACCAATATCATAACTTGCGAGGCTTTATGGCCTTTCGCCCGCTCACTCTCTCTCTCTCCCCGTATGATTTGCAACACAAGCTGATATAGGGCCGCGTTACGTTGATTTCGCACGTTTTTCTTCAGATTGAAGGTTATGTCTCGATATCTTATTATCTTACTGCGAGCAAAATAAGTATGCTTCAAGGTAAAATATGTTGAAAGGTTTCTGTTTTTTTTTTTTTTTTAGGTAATGAAAATCTGGGGTAATCACCTTGACAATCTGTATGTAAATGCACACTGGTGGTGGTTTAGTGAATAATCTTTCAGAAAGTATTGTCAGAGCTCCCTCTCTCTCACGTATACGTAATGATGTCTGGCCCTGGAATCTCCCAGCATCTTAATGATGTGCGGTTGCTCGCCTCATTTGGGTGATGGCCTGTTGTGATCTAGGGCTGGGGTCACCCTAATGGGGCTCCTCTCCTGTAATGGCCCCATGCATTAGTATTCAAAGCTGGGGACACAGGAATAAGCAGGCTGTAGACGCCGCTGCTGCTGCTGCTGCTGCTGCTGCTGCTGCTGTTATGGGCTCACCGTGTGTTTCTAACTGCGAGGCGAGCTCTCCCTTCCAGTCCCTCTGTGTGTGTGTGTGTGTGTGTGTGTGTGTGTGTGTGTGTGTGTGTGTGTGTGTGTGTGTGTGTGTGTGCGTGTGCGCGCGCGCGCATGTGCGTGTGTGTGTGTGTGTGTGTGTTTGTCCAGCATTAAACATTTACTTCAGTAAAAGTACAAAAGTATTGGTATCAAAATGTACTTAAAGTACCAAAAGTAAAAGTTCTCATTGTGCAGAATGTCCCATTTCACAGGTTTCAAGTATAAAATGGACTTTTTTGTTGTTGAAAATAGCCGATCTACAGTACAAGTTCACACTGCGTCGCATCGCGATGCAGTGTGAGCTTGTAGATCTGCTATTTTCAAATTGCCAAAATGTGTATAGGGCTGATGTGGTTAATTTATGTTTTGTAATAATAATCCAAATCTACAAAGTAACTACTGTATAGTAACTAAAGCTTTCAAATAATTGTAGTGGAGTAAAAGTACAATATTTGCCTCTGAGATCTAGTGGAGTAGAAGTAAAATTATAGAAAAATTTGAAATACTCTAGCAAAGTAAATGAGCCTCAAAAGTGTACTTAAGTACAGTACTTGAGTAAATGTACTTAGTTACTTTACACCACTGCCCAACAGTATAGTACAATTTGAGAAACAAACATTGCGAGGACAATTTTCCACAAGCGAAATTGTTGTTGTTTTAGAGTGATCTGGGAAAGGTCTGCTTTCTGTTCCTATGCAACCACACATATAAACATGGGGAGAAGCAGCATGTAGTTTTTTATGCACCACAATATCTGGAACAAACTGCCTGAAAACTGCAGGTCTGCTGCCACTCTTATTTATTTTAAAACGCAACTAAAGACCTTTCTGTTTGTCGCTATACCTTTGATCGAGTTATTTGTCTTTTTTTTCTCTTTTCTTTTCTCCTCTGCAGTAACTGTATCTATTTATCTATAAGTTTTACTTATTTTGTTTTATGCATCCTAATGTAATATTATAAATGTGTTTCCTTTGCTCGATGTTCTTTGTAAAGCACATTGAATTGCTTTGTTGTTGAAATGTGCCATAAAAATTAAATTGCCTGGCCTTGCCTAGAGTTAGATTAGAGTAGGATTAGAATTAGGAAAAGTTTCAGGGTGGGGTTAGGGTTAAGATGAGTCATTTAGAGGTTAGGTTTAGGCGTTGGGGTTAGAGTTAAAGCCTCACTAAGTATGTTTTTGTTTAACCCATTAAGACCTGAGGCAATTCTTAATTTTTTTTCCTAAATCCTAACAGTTTTTTGAAAAAAATCGAAACATTCTTTTTTCAAGATTTTTCAAAAATAGCAGATCTACAAGCTCATAGCGCGGCACTCGGTGCCGCGCTATGAGCTTGTATATCTGCTATTTTTGAATAGCAAAAGAAATCTAAAGTGACACAGGTCTTAGGGTTAATTCCAGGTCTTAATGGGTTAATGAATAAAATGTAATTTTGTCCAATCTGTATGGTAGAGTATGCTAATAATGTAACTAATACAATTGAGGGTGGTTATATTTGGTCCCCCTGCTCTTCTATTGAGACATTTAGATCGTGTCAAAGGTCATGTCTCACCTAGACACAGGATCTGACGCGAATGTTGACCCGATGGTCAAGATTAAATTTTTAGCAGGCAGGCTCTATTAGCTCAATGGTAAAAATGTCAGCACTTGCGCAGGAAACCTGGTTCAAATCCGGGGTAGAAGAGGAAAGTTACACAATAGTGCTGCTTTAATGGCCGATTTATACTTATAGTTGCGCGGTGGGGTCACGCACCACAAATAGCAGATCTACAAGCTGACTGTGATGAGCTTGTAGATGGCAATTGAACCAACAAAAAAAAAAGACATTCATAAATTCGCCGCCCTCACAATTATAGTAATAGAAACGTGTGCGCGCGTGTGTGTGTGTGTGTGTGTGGCCTGCTTGCGGCTTGTCTCCCAGGCATCACAGGAGGGGAGCCTCAGCCTCAGCCACCCAGAGGAGCCTCCCTGCACCTCAGGGCTTAATCCTCACCGGCCCCCCGCTGGGCAGCGTGGAGAAGCCCCTCTGCCTGTTCCATAGCCAAGGGCCCCCTCGCTCACCGCTCTCATTAGACGGCTGATTATGATAGCGTCGGCCGGTGTGATGTTTAATCGAGTCTGACACCTGATTCCGCCGTGTTACAAATCCCGTCATGCAAATTGAGCCATTTGTGTTGTTTGATACGGAGAGATGGGCTATGAAATGAAAGATTAGCCTTCAGACGAGGCACGGGGGACATGTGGCCTCTGCACCCGCAGCCGTGATTACAAAGATGAGAACACGCGACCGCGCTGGCGTGTGGCGTGTTGGGCCAGCACAGATTAAATTAACATAGCGGTTTTCTCCCGAGGAATCAGAGGAGCAGAGCAGCAGCCCCTCATCTCAGACAAAATGCCTTATCTCTCCCCACAAACGAGGGCAGGATAATGGGGCTCCTCTGAAATCACACCGGCCCCCGCGCGACAAGCGATGTAAATAATTCAACAGGATGCATTATTTCCCGTGCGCGACACTGACTGCATCCGCGCCCTCTGGCTTTTTTTAAGTCCGATGTCCGCAACACACAGAGCTAGGAGGATAGAGAGGTGATACAGCTTCGTGACTTGGTAAAAACATGAAAAATATCAACGGCAACGCAAATTAAATCTCAATAAGGTCGACCGGGAAGAGAATCGCCACTGTGGCTTTCATCAAAAAAAATAAGAAAAAAAAGCTAGCTTGTAGATCAGCAATCTTTTGGCAGAGATATTTGGTGTAGAAGGACAAAAGGTGGGGGCTTGGTATAAAGCCCTGGGGGACTCCGGTAGACAAAGTATTTAGGGTTTAAGTGATTTAAGCTGAAGACAAAAATGGAGGCTATGGAAGAGAGATTGCAGCCCGGGGGTGGCTGTCATACAGACGTGCTGAATCAAATGGCAGAGCCCACACTTCCCCATTTTTCACGTTGACACCAGTTTGGAGGATGACTGACCACCCCTCATCTGTGGGCGCTGTGTCAGTGACAGTCCTAAGAAGTGGTAACCCCCCCCCCCCCCCACCCCCCACCACCCACCCCCCCTCCATACTGTAAACATTTCATTTCCTCATCCTGTCAGCGGCTGTCTTTGTCGCTGCTTGTTGCTCGGGCCTTAATCTGAAAGACAAAGTCGGCTTGTTAGCTCGCCCATTTTCTATTTGTCCGCCTTGCCTCCCCTCCCCGCCCCGTCTAGTGACAATCATAATGCCAGCCAGCTACTTCAAGCAGCCCAGGCGGTTCCCACTCCTTCCATCTCGCTGCGCTGTGTGTGATTGCCAAGGTCCTCTAAAAACATTTCCTGTTAAGTGGCTCCGTGTTTGTCTTTGTCAATCTGAAGTTACGAGTGCTGATGTTTATCTCCCAGTCAACAATGGATTACATTACCGCAAACACACTGTCACATGCTTTCAGTTTGCAGGCAGCCGCCTGGAGGGATTCCTTTCTCTTTTTTTTTTGCTTTTTAATATTCACTCTTGTGAGGACATTTGCGCCGTGCAAATTAAATCGTGTTATGATTTCAATCACTCTGCCCCGGGCAGACAGCCAAGCCAGGGCCGCTAGGCCCGGGGGGGAGAAGCTTTGTGTGTGTGTGTGTGTGTGTGTGTGTGTGTGTGTGTGTGTGTGTGTGTGTGTGTGTGTGTGTGTGTGTGTGTGTGTGTGTGTGTGTGTGTGTGTGAGTTATTGCCGCGGCGGCATGGAGGCTCTTTTTTATTATGTGAGTCAATCCTCAAGTCCCGGTGGAAATCTACCTGTTTTTACAAGTCAGCGCCTCAGAGGAACACCTGTACACGGAGCAACAGGCTCATTGTTTAGCTCTGACCCTGCGTCGTAAAAAGATTGAGAGAGAGAGCAGAGAGACAACGCCGGGCAGGTTTTGCTGAATCACTCATCCTCGCTGGCGCCATGGCGGGCTGACTGAAGGGCTCCTGTCACACACACTACCGTCATGAGATATCGCCGCCGTCCGCCAGGAAACCTTGTATGTTCAAAAAACTGTTATACTTTTCAGGAAAATGCAGTTCCAACTTAAGGATGGATGCCAGGATCCAGTGTAGTTATCATTATATATATATATATATATATATGTATATATATATATATATATTTTTTTTTTTTTTTTGTCCCACGATTTTGTAACCCCTATTTTTTCACCCAGTGCCAATGCCTAAGCTTGTAATTCTGGGCGCTACTCTCCCTCTGCCAGCCTGGTGAGAGCCCCGAACTGAGCTTATGCTTCCTTCAACGCGTGAGGAGTGAGCAGGCCGCTTCTTATCACCTGACAGGGGGGAGTTTCCCCGGTAGGACGTATCGCGTGGAATGAACACGTTATTCCAACCAGTTCCTTTCCCCTCCATCAGGCGCCCCGGCTGACCAGGGGGAGACAGTATAGAGACCAGGATTACTGCATGTTTTTTGTGAGGGTACCTACCCTAGGGGACACGGGGAGAACATGCAAACTCCACACAGTGTAGTTATTTAGTCAAAAGCTCTATGTCAATGCTTTTTACTTGGTTCGAAAATGTATATCGACACACTTAACCACTTTCACTTTGACTTTCGGAAATTCTCCGAAATAGCGGAAAATAGTGTTTGCTTTGTTTTGATCAGCTTTTCTTCGCTTCTTGTATGACAAAGTAGCCTAGGTCATTAATTAACAACAAAAAAAACTAAAACATTGAAATATGGAGATACAAGGTTTCTGCCCGGCAGCAGATATATGTTGCAGCGCCGACACTTAGATGCACGCGACTGTTTTGGCACTGTGAGCGCTTTGGACCGCTCCGCTTTAGGGGGGAAATATGCGCTTGAGGTTCCGTGGCTTCACATGTTGGCAGCGTATGATATACAGTCAATAATGTTATTAATGCATGTTGCTTTAAAGTGAGGTATGTGCTCCTTGGGTCAGTAATTCACAAGTTCACTATTACTCACTATGTGCGCAAACTACATTGATGAATTATAGTTTTAAAATCATCCCGTTGACCATCAGATGAAATTCGAGTTTTTTTTCTTTCTCTCTCTCTCTTTCGGTTTAAGGGTGTATCAGGTGTGGGGGGGGGGACATATTATACAGATCTAATACATATATGTATATACATTTTCAAGCAGGGAAATGGTATAGATTTGATTCTGGCGGTGGCTGGTTGATAAGTTGGCCACATAGAAGGGACTTATTGTAAAAGGACAACAGCGGGCAACGCATAGACACAGCATGACTTATTATCATCCCCAGATGCGGTAAAGCTGTAAACTGTATCGTCTCTGTCGGGTGGAAACCTCATATGTCCAAAATGTTTACTTTTCAGAATTCAAATTTAAAAAATAGCAAAAAGTAGCAGATCGACAAAGCTCAAAACTCAAAAAAGCTAGTTTTGAGCTTTGTGGATCTGCTACTTTGGATGCTTTTTGTATGACACTGTAGTACGATCAAGTTGGACGTTAATATACCGTAAAATACAAAAAGTTAGAATGTGGAGATAAGAGGTTTCTGCTCGACAACAGCGATACACTTCTATAAGAGAGAGAGAGAGAGAGAGAGAGAGAGAGAGAGAGAGAGAGAGAGAGAGAGAGAGAGAGAGAGAGAGAGAGAGAGAGAGAGAGAGAGAGAGAGAGAGAGAGAGAGAGAGAGAGAGAGAGAGAGAGAGAGAGAGAGAGAGAGACTTAAATAGAAACGTTAGTGTTTTCCTAAACTGCCCCCCGAATATTGTAAAGTTATGGATTAGTTGTCAGGTTGTGTCGGCTCTTATTGATGGCACGAGAATGTGAAAGTAGCCCCCGCAAAAAGAAAAAGAAAAAAAAAAAAACCCTGGATGTGTAAAGATCACAGGATTTATGGCCCGGAATCTCTTGAACAATTTTATCAAAAGCCCATTCCGATGTGACATTTTTTTCTCCCATAAATCAGCGAGTGCAGATCCATCAGTGGACAGTAGTGAGAGATAGATGAGCCGGGGGATGAGAGGGTCAGCACAGATTTTTCACCGCCCCCCCCCCCACCACCCCTCTCTCTTCTTCTTCCCCGTCAGCGCCGCAGCGGGGCCCCCACTTCTTCACCTTTATGAATTGGTCTTTTACTGACTGGCCCAGGCTTTTAATTTGTTTCACACACTTGGGGGGGAGGGGGGGGGGGGGATAAAATAAATAAATAAATAAATAAGAGCCCCGAGCATTCAGACGTTGCACATATATATAAGATAATGTATTGATTATTAACCCATTCAATCCGGGAACGCGTCGGTGTCATTTTAAGATTTCTTAGAGCTATTCAAAAATAGCAGATCTACAAGCTCATAATGCGCTATGAGCTTGTAGATCTGCTACTTTCCAAAAATCTTGAACATTTTTGAAAATCTTTGAATATATATATTTTTAAAGCGAACATTTGTAACTCAAATCTTTGCTTCTGCAGGGATTCTACAAATGTCTTCTAAATCTCAAACCTTTTCATCTCAAGGACCACCCAAAATGATATGTGTTTGGCCGCGGACCCCCATCTCAAGTTGTTCCAGGGACCCCCCAGAAGCAAAGATTTTGAGTAAAAAATGTTCGCTTTAAAACAATATATATATATTCAAAGATTTGCACAAATTTTCATTATTTAAAAAAAATTATCTTTGAATATATATATTTTTAAAGCGAACATTTGTAACTCAAATCTGGGAATTATGGGAATTCTGTACAACTGTCTTCTAAATCCTAACCCTCTGTGCCGTGCTATGAACTTGTAGATCTGCTATTTTTGATATAGCCAAAGTATTAAATAATGGTTAAAGTGGTTACACAGATGCGTTCCCGGTCTTAATGGGTTAAAGCATATACATCGGGTCCCTCTGGCTCATATTCAGAGTAGCTACAAACTTTAGATAAATGATGTGCTGAGGAGACAGATCCAACTCTGGTATTATTAATGTCCTGGCACACACATCCACACTGGCAGCCAACCACATTATGAACCACCGCGGATGGGAATATACCTATAATTTGTATGATTTCCTTTCGGTGTTATAAACTTCTTCAAACAGGATGTATTGCAAAGAAAAGAAGACTGGAGAGTTTTGTTGGGGGAGAAAATTGTCAAAGATGAAAGGGCGGGTCATATAAATGGAGTTATCTTTTAGACAGATCTACAAATGTACATCCTTGTCCTTGGGCACTTTGCAGGCAAGACAGAGAAATGACTCACAAACAGAGAGCTTCCGTCTCAGAGCTGCAGGTCTGAAACAACACATTCTTCACCTCCACCAACCGGGTGCTTCACCAGCCACTACACAGGATGTATTTGACCTATAAACCACACAACTTAACACATTAAGACCTGAGGCCCATTCTACACAATGTCTTCTAAATCTTAACATTTTTTTTTTTTTTACGTATCAGTGGTGTTCAAAGAATGTTCATGTCAACGACCCACAATAAATGATCCCACAAAATGATATGTATTTGGCTGCAGCCCCCCCCCCCCCATCTCAAAATATTTTGTTCCAGATAGATTTTTTCCCAAAGTATAAAATAACAGTTATACCTAAAAATCGAAAATGACACAGTACCCGCACCCGGTCTCATTGGGTTAAGACAGGGTCGATTCTACAAATGTCTTCTAAATCCTAACAGTTATCTGGAAAAAATTATGTTGCTATATCAGTGGTGCTCAAAACGTTTTCAAAATGACATGTATTTGGCTGCAGACCCCCCCCCCCCCCATCTCAAAATATTTTGTTCCAGATACCCCCAGAAGCAAAGATTTGAGTTAAGATTTTTCGCTTTAAAAGTATATATACTGTATATATTCAAAGACTTGCAGAAATTGTCACGATTTAAAAAAAAATAATAGACCTACAAGCTCATAGCGTGGCATCAAGTGACACGCTATGAGCTTGTATACATCTGCTATTTGTGAATAGCCGACCAATGTGCTATTAATAGCTCAAATCTAAAATTATACAGGTGCTTTCCTGGTTTTAATGGGTTAAAGGTGTAAGCGATATTTGTATATATAATTTATATAGTGTTTGTTCAGTAACAGGGGTCTCCCCATCTCTTCAGCTCTTTAGTAAACAGAACATACATATTCAGGTCAGAATACCAATTTCATCCAAAGTGATGAAACAAATAAATAAGCAGACACACAATTGGAACTGGAGCAAAAGCTGATAAATGATCTGTGTGAGGTTCTTTCTCCTGATTGGATTACATTTGTAAGCCACCTGAAAACGTATTTTCTGCTTTACTAAAGAGCTATTAGAGAGATGGGGGCGACCCCATACTGAACACACACGCTATAGCAATGATTACTGCAATGAATATGGAGCTTTAAACAAATAAATATCACTTAGAGCACCTTTGAATGAATGAATGAATGAATGAATTAACTATTCTTTCATTATTTATTTACTATTTGACTTACTTATTTTATTTCCACTCATGGTAATGCACGGCTCCTGAAAAAAACATTTAAAAAGAATATTCACACATGACCAAAAAGGAGCAGGGGCAAGAAAATCTTCATTTGCATATTTGTACTCAAACATATAAATAAACTAGATGTGTCAAGTAGGGGAGACTCGGGTCAAAAGTAAGACTATATAGTTTCCTTCGTAATTCACAGAATACTTGAAATATACTAGTCATCTTTTGTTTTAAGAACATATATATATATATGTGTCCTAATTACTAATACCATGTATAAGCTTTCACTAGTAAGGACAAGACTCAAATATTACTTTTAATACAATAAGTCAGAGTGTTACAATTGCCCCCGTGACGGGGACAATTGTAACAGGCAATTGTAACACTGTAAAAATAAGTCATATCAACACACTCATTGGCATCCGTCAGTCTCGAGAGACTATGGAGTCGCGCTCTGGATAGGGGTTCTACTGCTTTTGGTGCAGCGTCGGGTGTGGCTGAATAGACCTATGCAGGATTTGCATTCCCTTCCGCACTTCACACAGGGGAAGACTGATGCTGGTCTGTCTGTCTGGCTTTGGGCCTTGTTCTTTTGCCTCAGTCTCTTCGCCACGGACTGCTGGGCAAGCGTCTCTTCGAACTTGGAGAGACCGTCCTGAACGTTGTTGCGTCTCCAAGCCGTTCGATCTGATGCTGCCGCTTCCCAGGTGTCCAGGTCGATGTTCAGGGCCTTCAGGTCTCTCTTGCAGATGTCTTTGTAGCGCAGTTTAGGTCTGCCTATAGGACGTTTTCCTATAGGCTAATTCTCCATAGAGGAGATCCCTGGGAATCCGTTCGTCATCCACCCTCACCACGTGACCGAGCCAGCGCATGCGTCTCTGTTTCAGAGTGCTGTACACGCTGGGGATTCCAGCACTCTCCAGGACGGTGTTGTTTGGCACTTTGTCTTGCCAGGTGATGTCCATAATGAACTGAACTTTGGACTTTGCTCCTAAATCTGGAAAGGTTAAAGACTTTTCCATCTGTCCTGGTCTGGAGATAGATGCCCTCTGAGGCAGATCTGAAGGCTTGCTTCAGCAGGACAGAGAAGAAGATCCCAAACAGGGTGTGTGCGAGGACGCAGCCTTGTTTCACTCCACCTCGGATGTCGAAAGCATCTGATGTTGAGCCGTCAAAGACCACTGTGCCCTTTGTGTCTTCATGGAAGGACTTGATGAAGCTCAAGAGCCTGGGTGGACATCCGATCTTAGGACAATTGTAACAGTTGTAGGGGGCAATTGTAACAGTGTAAAAAGAAGTCATATTAACACACTATATCTCAAATAAAAGCACATCACTAAGTAATATGTATTTTTTATCATTTAACACTTAAGAATACTTAAGAATGTTTTATATATATATTTATTTTTTGTCTATTTTTATTTAAATGTATTTTTTACAAAATATAAATTCATTTACAAACATAAAAGTATGTAATCCCAGACAAAAAATCTGCTTGCATTGAAACGCATAGTTACAATTTACCCCGCTCACTGTGTTACAATTTCCCCCGATGGGGCAGACATGATGAAATCTCATATTCTAGCTAGAAACACCTATACTAGCATAGGCTGCTGACGTTAATTTGTGACCAATGACATAGAGATACAATTCAAAGTTTAAATTAGCTGTCATCTTAACTTTAGACAGCAGAAGGAAAATACTGTACATTAAAAAATGTACGTTTACACCTCAACATCTGTTTTTGTTGAAAACTTCTGCTGAGATATGATCATTCTAACCTTCCATAGGCAGAGAGAGGACCCTACTGAGCATGTGCAGAAGAAGTTTCACCCCTCTAGCTTGTTTCTGACTAGAATTATTGAGTGTGTTACGTTTGCCCCCTGTTACTTTTGACCCTGGTCTCCCCTACAGTTAGCTATAAGTATAAACCATGCACATCAACAACCAGCCCATTTAACCAATATTTATAGTTACGAGAAATAAAAAGGCTCAAAAGCCATAATTCAGCATCAACTAAGGAAACTCATTACCTGACCACTTCATGTTGTATAATCATTCTTTCTTTATATACAGTATTTTCTTGAACTGAAAGATATTCATACAAGCCTTTAAATCATCCAGTAGTGGAGAATTCCACAGTTTGAAATGATTCCAGATCACTATGGATAAAAAATAATAAAAAATAAAAGCATTCAGTTATTAAAATCTTCTTTTTCATTTTTTAGAGAGGACCGTCAAAAACTATAGAAGAGAGAGAGAGAGAGAGAGAGAGAGCGAGAGAGAGAGAGAGAGAGAGAGAGAGAGAGAGAGAGAGAGAGAGAGAGAGAGAGATGTTTGTTTCATCAAAGTGCCCCCTCCCCCTCCCAAAATTTAAATAATAAAGCAAACTCATTCTACATACAGGAAGGGAATATCACGCGGTCGGGTCACCCTACCAGAAAGTACCATTCTTCTGACCATGAAACTGACTTTGTTTTTCTTTCATTTGATGGATTTATTCGCTGGTCATTACTCTCAGTGAATATAGAGTCCAGCCACCCGGTCTGATTTGATTGAAGGCCTTCATTTGCTATGCGGCCATGTAAAGTAGCAGCCTTGAAATAACACAGTGACCTTGCTGTTCGTCACTGATTCATTCTCCCCTGACACCATGTCCTCACATGGGCTCTCTCAGTCTCTAGTGCTACACACTCACACACACACACACACACACACACACACACACACACATCCACTTCTCACACTGCATAATCCTGAGTGTTCATATTAACTCGGTCCAATTTGTACAGTGTCAATGTCAGTGGTGGAAAAAGTACTTGCATGTTTTACTTAAGTAAAAGTATCAATACTGCAATGTAGAAATACTCTGCTGCAAGTAAAAGGCCTGTGTTCAAAATGTTACTTGATGTAAAAGCACAAAAGTATTGGCATCAAAATATACTTTAAGGACCAAAAGTGAAAGTACTAACATGTTTGAAAATAGTAGATCATCATTGCGAAAGTTGTCAAATAATTGTAGTGGAGTAAAAGTACTATATTTGCCTCTGAGATGTAGTGGAGTAGAAGTAAAAGTACTGACAACTGGAAATACTCAAGTGAAGTAAAAATACGTCAAAATTGACTTAAGTACAGTACTTGAGTACATGGACTTGGTTACTTTATACCACTGAGGGTAAGTGATATTTGTTGGTGAAAAAAAGCTTAAAGATTAAAGCTTTATATTGTGATAGTATTCACTGCTACATAGAGTGTTCAGTAACGGGTCTCCCCGTCTCTCCAGCTCTTTAATAAACAGAAAATAAATTTCCAGGTGGGTTGCAAATGTTCAGCCAATTAGGAAAGAGTGTCCATTTATCAGCTTAAATTGTATAGTGTTACAGTTCCAATTGTGTCTGCTCATTTATTTGTGTCATCACTTCCAATTTTACTTGTTTATCCTTCATCCTGTGTGAGTTCTCTCTCCTGATTGGATAAAATTGGAATCCCGACCTGAAAATTTATATTCTGTTTATTAGAATTGAACTGGAGAGACAGGGAGACTCCTGTTATCAGAATATAGAGATATTTAACACTTATTTTTATATTTATCTTTTTTATTCATATTTATATTATATTTTATATGTATCACTTACTCTACCTTTAAATGAACATTCAGGATTTTAAACACATGCACTAAAGTGGATTTTTGATGCACCATTTGATGGTATTATTTAACCACATGAACCCTATTCACCTACCCATGTCATCAGACAAATATTTTGCAAACATATGCAAACATTTTGCGGAAATAGGTGAACATTCCGTGTAAAAAACTAACACTCAATTTGAGCTCACACCACTCGTGTGCTTGTAGATCACCTATTTTGCTATTTGACGTACAACAAAGTAAATAGGGTTTATTGTAAACACTGAAAACAATTGTTGTATGGTCTGAAACTAATAGATAGCTAACTTCTATAAATCCTTTTAGAAGAAGATTTAACAGTAAATACAAATATTGTTAAGACACTCACTGTAATTTTATTCCAATTGCTATTGGAAGCTATACAGTGAAATCTTGAATTAAAATGGTACTTATGTGAAACGTAGTGATAAACCACAATATGTGAAAGTGTTAAAGTACCAATATACAGTAAGTTGATCATTGACCTGATAGAATCATGTTATTTTATATAATATAATACACAAAATACGACTTTGACTGCATTTTATGTACTGATTTTAAAAAAAGGTTGGGGGGGGGGTGTTCTTAACTAATTGATTTAATTCCTTTAAAATGGTCATATTCTATATTTGGAAGTGTTGTTATTCATATTGTTAAAGTGGGTTTGTTCGATCTGGGTACGTAATATGTGTAAATAAAACCAGTGTATTAAGTCTGGGGAAGTCTGTCATTTAACAAGGAATTTACATTTACTAACATTTTATACTATGGAAAATAAAGACCTGCATATTTATATATATTTTATTTACAATTGTGAAAATTCTGCAAACTCTGTTACTATTTACATGGTCTCTGTCGGGTGGAAACCTCATCCAAAACTGTTACTTTTCAGGATTCAAATTCAAAAACAGCAAAAGTAGCAGATCTACAAGCTCAAAACGTGTCGCTTCGCGCCGCGTTTCGAGCTTGCAGATCTGCTACTTTTGACGATTTTGTGTGAGACTGTAACATGATCAAGTAGCGCGTTAATTTATGAAAAAACACAAACATGTAAAATGTGGGGAGGCTTTATGCCTGACAGCAGCAACGATTATGTAATGTTAGGTGATTTACATTTGTTTACCTTTTTTTTAGGTACACACGACACATGCACCCATTCACCCACACACACACAGCAGTAGTGGAAGAAGTGCTCAGATGTTTTACTTAAGTAAAAGTATTGAAAATGTGAAATACTCCAGTAATGTAAAAAAAAAATCCTCAAAATGCACTTAGTTACTTTTCACTGCTGAGCACAAGTAGTGGCAGTCTTGTAAAATGTTTCCAGTGATAAAAGTGTCTCTGTGCTGTGGTCTTGTCAGGTGACATTGTTAACATACCTGTCTTCCTGCGCCCTGGGGGCACCAGAGGCAGCAGTAAGGTACAGCCTGTCTGTCTGCCTGGTGATGTCTAACCCTGTCTGATTTACTGTCCCGCTGCCTTTGAAGTGGGACAGGCGGAATTCACTCCCTCCTTGTGATCAGGCCTTCTGTAGATTATACAGCCCAGGTGAGGAGGCCCCCCCCCTTGTACCGGCCGGGCTGGGCCCGTCAACGACAGGATACAGGAAGTACCTGTCTCTCTCTCTCTCTCTCTCTCTCTCTCTCTCTCTCTCTCTCTCTCTCTCTCTCTCTCTCTCTCTCTCTCTCTCTCTCTCTCTCTCTCTCTCTCTCTCTCTCTCTCTCTCTCTCTCTCTCTCTCTCTCTCTCTCTCTCTCTCTCTCTCGTAGCCCCTGGACGTTAAGTGGCCCGCCGCAGTGGACCAACTGACTTCATCTTCCGTATCGTCGCTGTCGGGCAGAAACCTCTTATCTCTATATTTAAACTTGAACTTAGCATCCGTCCGAACAACATGCCATCTATAATCACATTCTTAACATTTTGGGTTTGAGGGAAAAACTAATCTCAGAAACAGTGTTGATTTTGTCAACTAGAACTATGACGAAAATTGTTCGTTGACTACCTTTTTTCACTGACGAAAACGAAATAAAGACTAATTAAGCTAGGATGACTAAAAATGACTAAATATATTGGCAATTTTCGTCAACGAATAAAACTAGGCTAAAATGTTAGGGAGGGACTAGTGGAGAAGAGATCCAGTCATAGCGTGCGGCCGTGCGCGCGTGCATGTGTGCTCAGCACGTGCGCGCAAAAAATTGCAATTTTTTTCTGGGTTAGGGTTTGGCTTTAATTCGGTTAATTCGGTTCCAGAACACATATTGCACTAAATCCCCCCCAAATAACGACCAACAACAACAGGCACATTATGCAAAAATGTTTTTAATAATTTTATTTATTTTGTATTATTTTTCTTTTTTTTCATATTTTCAGGGGGTGCTGCAGCCCCTCAGCACCCCTAATTCCCGCGGTATGGATCCAGTAGAACTAAAAGACAAGTCATTTTATGTTTGGTTGCGCTCGGGTGTTGCGCTCTGAAAATAGCATATCTACAAGCATATCAACAAGCTCACAGCGGCTCACATCGGCTATTTTCAGCATGCAACCGAGTGTAAAATCAGCCATTACGACGCCATCAAGGCACTGCCAAAATACATTTTAGTCGACTAAATCAGCTGTATATTTAGTCGACTATAATCTTATGATATTTAGTCGACTAAAACTAGACAAAAACTAAAACATTTCAGATGACTAAAATATAAACTACGACTAAAACGAAAATGGAATTTTATTCAAACGACTATGACTAAAACTAAATCAAAATGTGCTGTCAAAATCAACACTGCTCAGAAACAAGTGACCCAGATAGATCTTCAACTTGATCTGCATAGTAAACTAGCATGAAGAAGGGATACAAGGAGAGAGAAGAGCTAAGGGGTGAGGTGGAGTCTTCAGACTTCAGACTAGTATATTAAGTGCAACCAAAACATAATAACTCCTACAAAAGAGAATCATGTTTAACATTTCCTTCATGTGAAACACAGCGTGTGGGTGTGTTAGTGTGAGAGAAGGCCTGGAGCGCTGCCACACCAACGAGAACTTAACCCATTGACACCGGGAAAGCATCTGTGTCATTTTAGCTATAGCCTACAGGATATATAGAGCACCGAAGTCCTGACGTGACTCGTTCATCCCCAGGTTTGCGGAAGTAATTTCTCTATGGAGAATAACATTGGGTCATCTTAGAATCGTCTCATATAAGAATTGTGGTCCAAAAATAAACACCGCGTGTCGGCGTTATTGTCAGGGAGGGGGTTCTGTATCGTTTATGATAGTCAGTCACTTATATTTGATACAGTCTGTTTCTGGCGAAAATGTAACTAATTCGGCGGAAGTAACATTAGCGTTTTCTCACCGTCAGTTGATGCTTCATATCCATAAGAGTCAACACGCCGGGGTCATTTGTTTATTTTTGGAACACAGTTCTTATTTGACGCGATATTAAATACGTCTATGGGATTCAGAACGGGGGTGGAAAACTGCGAACCAGGTAGACAAACAAAGGATGTGTAAATGACGTCAGACTTCGGCGGTCTATAGCAACGTAAGTATTCCAGAAAACTCTTAGGATTTAGAACAGAGGTTTAGAACAGTGGTTCTCAAAAATAGCAGATATACAAGCTCACAGCTGTGAGCTTGCACATCTGCTATTTTAGATTTTTGGGTTAGTAACACAAATCTTTTCCTCTGGTGGGTCCCTGGAACAAAACATTGTCAGATCGGGGTCCGCGGGTAAATATATATTAATTTGGGGGTCCTTATTGGCATGGAAAAGTAGAACTACTGATTTAGAAGGCAATTTTGTAGACCACAGCTCTTAATGGGTTAACCTGTTGTGGACCCAGACAGAAACTGTATGAGCCTGGCGTCAGACATGTGTCTTCTTTGTCAGGAGAGTTCAAGACGTACACGCACACACACAGTGACACGCACGCACGCACGCGCACACACACACACACACACACACACAGACACACAGACACACACACACACACACACACACACACACACACACACACACACACACACACACACACACACACACACACACACACACACACACACACACACACACACACACAGACACACACATGCCAATACTTGCGATGGATTTGGCTGTAGCGCTTCTTTTTGACAAGCAGATTTATTGTCACTGCATGCCTCCACCGCCTATCATTAGCAGAGCTTTTTCCCATAACTGTTTACTTTAACGTTTGAGATTGTCAGTGAGGTTCAGCCGCCTGTCAGCGAGGGGAGGGGCCTCCTATTGCAACACCCCCCCCACCCCCCCACCCCCCCACCCCCCGGAGCCTAGTGCATTTATATTCAACAATAAAATCCTGATATCCTTCAAACTTTCCACCACCACTATATTTTCAGTGTTGCCAGATTTTGCAAGAGAAACAAGCGGCCGAGGTCTATGAAGATAAGCCCAAAAGAAGCGACTACTAGGCTTTGTTTTACCACTTTACTTTTATCGGCTATTTGAAAACGCAAATGCGACGCGCTGTGTGCTTGTAGATCTGATATTTTCAAACGATATTGGAGAAAAAAAGTGAAATATTCTGAATTTTTGTGAAACATTTTAACAACACAAATGTTGTAAAAATGTTGCCTTGCACAAATTATTTTCAGATGGAGTTCCGCGGACAAATACATATTAATCTGCGGGTCCTTGACATGAAAAAACCCAAAGCAAGCAAGCCCAAATAAGCAACTACATTTTAGAAACAAGCCCCAAAAAACCCTGCAACTACCAATAGGCTATTTACAAGCAACTTTACAGAAAAACAAGTCGCATATAATAAGCAGACATGCC
The DNA here is from genome assembly GCF_963280865.1 of Gymnoscopelus braueri. NCBI lineage: Eukaryota > Metazoa > Chordata > Actinopteri > Myctophiformes > Myctophidae > Gymnoscopelus > Gymnoscopelus braueri. Next base: position 11,706,616 of record NC_137605.1, read on the forward strand.
AAAACTGCCACTATTCAGTACACAGGATTGCAGATGACAAGGGAAGAGTTTCAATCTAAAACATGACTATATCAGTCTTACAACCGGGGCTCTGGCAGGAATATGTACTGTACTTAAAAGTCATACAGTGTCACGTTTTTAAAGTTAAGTTATTTTTTATATTTTCTTTTTCACTGGTATATTTTGCACAATAATCATACATAAATGTTTTTTTTTTTTACTTCTCCAAACACCATTTTTATTCATAGATTGTCTGCCCCCCAACACTTGAGCCAAAATGACGTAGGCGCCGGACATGTACCGGAAATATATTTATGTATTTTACACATTAATACAGTTTCTGACAACGTGTTGTTGTGTTCCAAAACATCCTCGGGTGTTAAGAGTTACTTCCGTATAGACAAATGCTGTAATTACTACAGAGTCGCCAAAAAGAAAGTGAATGTTACACAGTAGGCCTATAACTTAAACGATGCTGTGTACTGTTGCTCAAGAAATCATCTCAAACCCGGCTGTTGTCAAATGCCTGCTTGTGTCAAAGTATATAGTCATCGAAAATGATTCCATGTATGTTTTAATGTTGGAGCTCTAAATATTTATATCTCTTGTCAAGTCACAAAGCGTCCAGTTTAATCAGCCGTGGCGAGCAAGACGTGAGTTTCAGGACAGTGTGCTCCCCGGACTGGTTTTGTCTGATTAGAGTCAATCAGCGAGACATAGAAACCAATGGTTCCTTCCTAAACTACATGAGGCATTTCTCTTCTTATAGGATATCAGCTATACGCTGACAGCCAGGCACGTTTCCACAGACGAAATGAAAGGCTGATTGCAGCGAGCACCATTCATTCATTTATTTATTTCCTCTTCTCAGTCAAAATTGGAATGCTGATTTGGCACTGTTAGAGGTGACACCGAGAAGAAGACGCACAACATAATCAGGAGCTCTAAAAGTTGTGCAGGACGCAGCTTTCCAACACAAGTAAGTGATCTGAGCGCTCCTAAGAAGCAGGCTTAAAAGCAGCATATTGTTGCTGAACGGTAATAATCAACCCACTGTTGCTAACACATAACATCAGCATATCTGGCCTCATCAGCATATCAGAAACCTCTTATCTACATATTCTAACATGTTGTGTTTTTCATAAATTAATGCTCTATTGACCATACTACAGCGTCACACCAAAGCTTCCGGTGTTGGGATCCGGGTTGGCGTCGCATTGTTTTTGTTCCCCACATAATGCGAATCAATTTGTTTAGTCTTGCTAGTCGCGCTACGAGTTAGAATAAAAGATGGACGTACCAAACCATTATTATGCCAAAAGAGACGAAACGATTATACCAAACTAAAGACATTGTAAACTTGGGGAATCATTTTGGAGGTGCGCGGCGCCGGAGGTTCCGGTCGTGGGTTCCGGCCGCCTCATTGATGAAGTAAAGTTGTTTCAGCTCCAGACAGGATAAGGTCTGGAGGGAAGGTAAATGTAAATTCCCATCTCATTTGTATACTATTTTGTGTGTACATTCAGTGGCGTAACGCAGAATCGCGGGGCCTCCCCGCGACGTACATTCACGCGCGGGGAGGTGCATGTACAAAAATATTTGCAAAAATATTTGTATCAGCGCAGGCGGGCCCCCCCCCTGCTGGTGGGCCCCCCCGCACCGCATCACTTGCTACCCCTCCGTTACGCCACTGTGTACATTTATTATGCCATGTTGATGAATTGAATACATAGGACCACAATGGAAACAAGTCCCCAGGACCTTTTTGTGTTATCCTTTTAGCCTTAATATCGGACTGTACCAGATGCTGTTTACATTTCTGACTAATTAAGTATTCAATCAATCAAAGATGTCTTTCTTTTTTGGTCGGCAATGTTTTCATATGCACACATTTTTAGTAATTCAGTCTCAAACTTAACCACTGAGTGGTGCAGAGTACCTGTAAATTATCTTTCACTAGATATTAGAGACAGAGTGACATGGGGTTCTGGTCAATTAGCAGTCAATCAGGTCAGGCTGACCTGTTAAAGCAGGGAGTGTCTCACACCTGCACTAATCAAACCAAATAAGCTAGAGTCACAGGGAGTGTCTCACACCTGCACTAATCAAACCAAATAAGCTAGTGTCAGTTGAGCTGTTGAGGTTCGAGACGGTCAGTAAAAAGCAACAGAAGCACAGAACAGACAGCACAGAACACAGAGAGGAGAAGAGTTGGGATCTAGAAGATTATAATACAAACCACAGAGAAGCAAGGTAACTCACCCATTGTTATAATTTCATTGAAGAGTAACAAATAAGTTAAAATTATGCTGGTTTTGATTTGTTGTTTTAACTTCTATTCATTATTTTAAATTATGTTGTTTTGTTTCATTTTGCACTTGAGTTAATGGTGAGTTTGTTTTCAAGTGTTGATTACTAAATGGATGTATCCATTTGCATTGCACTTTATACAAGAGTATTGAATTCATGTGAAGACGTTTTTGTTTAAAATACATGTTTGTTTAAAAAGTATGTACAAAGATTGAAAAATTTAGTGTCGCATACAGCATGCACAGAGTGTTGCATACAGTATTTTATTTATTGTTTTCCTTAAAAAAGTTAATGTAATGCATATTTCATGGTAAAAACTTAATAGAGAACAGACATACTGATTGGATTTCTCTGACCCTGTCTGATGACCGGTCAGATTTTGTTGGATTGGATCTTTTTTTGCGAGCTTCCCACCAGGATCTAGAGAGTGATTGACAGCAAGTATTGGAACGATACTCTGGTGATCACTGGACAGTTCTACTGCACTCTACGGTGCAGTAGACCTACTTCTGCAGACTCCCCCACTCTCAGCTGCAGTATTCCCAATTCCCCTCTTACTCTCTCACACACACACACACACTGTAGGCTCTGCACAGCAGCCATATTGGAAAGAAATCGGGCCTCTTCTTACTTCCTTCACAGGTGATACTAATGACGGCTCTGTTCCATTCTGGTCAGGGTGCTGATATCCTGAGTGCTCACTAGAAACACTCCATTTTGGTTCCCAAATGGCCCCTTTATGGTGGGTGTGTAACTCTTGAGAGTGTACAAATGGAACCAAATGGACCGGTAAGGGTCCATTTGGTTCCATTTGTACACTCTCAGAGTTACGGGGGTCCTTGAAAATAAGACAACCACTGTGCCACACTAAATGGAACAGAGCCTTAATTGGTATCATTGGTAACACCCGTGAAGGAAGTAAGGAAGGGGCCCAATCAGGGACGTGCTGGGCCCCTAATTCAGCCCGGGAATCCCAGATAGAGAGGCCAAAGGCCGCGTGCATTTCTTTTTTGCCTCCGGCCGCGCGGCGAGGTCCCAAATACTAACCGATGAGCAGTATATTTTTATTTGTAATAAAATTTGATTAATTATAATAAAAATATACGATGACAAATGTACAATAATGATAAAATACTGGAGGTAATGTGGGCCGGTGCTACTCAAGGATTGGCCATTTCAGATGAGAGACAAGCCAGTGGGCCAATTACATGAGTTATATTTACTTTGTGGGCCGCCCAGACCCAAAAAGTGGAGAAAAAAAAAAAAAAAAAAAAAAAAAAAAAAATATATATATATATATATATATATATATATATATATATATATATATATATACATATATGGCCGGCCTGGTCGGCCTGGAATCCCAGTGGCCAGCACGTCCCTGGGCCCAATTCATCCCCAATATGGCTGCTGTGCATAGAGCCTATAGGGCATAGCAGTGGCGGCCATTTTCTGGTTCCACTTCAAAATACTCAATGCATTTTTCCCATTGACATTTCCAAAAATATTTATATCAATTAATTTAAGCCTAGAATCAAGCCATCCAGGGTCCTGGTGAATCATGACCATAAAACATTTTTTTTATGTGATTTTATTTTTATTTTATATTTAATTATATGATATACTATATTTAATTAATACCCTTTGTTTTGCCGTTTTCCAAAAAGTTTTTTCACAGAATCAAACGTATTATGGTCATGATTCACCAGGACCCTGGATGGCTTGATTCTAGGCTTAAATTAATTGATATAAATATTTTTGGAAATGTCAATGGGAAAAATGCATTGAGTATTTTGAAGTGGAACCAGAAAATGGCCACCACTGCTATGCCCTATTCCCCTGGCCCTGGAACTTAGAACTCAGATACTTACCCCTGTACGTATTGGAACCCACCTGGAACTCTGACATTTACACTGACACCTACATGGTTTACCCCTGGAACTCTGAACCCTAACACATATACTGAAACTTACCTTACCACCTCATTCCTCAAACTGGGAATTGAGACTGAGTGAATAGTTACCTATTGAAAGGGTGGATGTTTGTATTTTGCAATTGTCCTATTTTAATCATTTGATTTAACTGGAACAGAAGCAATCTTGACTCTAATATTGATGAATGAGGATTCAAGTTAGAAGGGTGCACCCGGGATAGAGATACACATTGTTAACTTGGTACCAAGACTATTTGTATTCCCCTATATGTATGTATGTATGTATGTATGTTTGTTGGTTTTCAATATAGTAGTCGGCAATCATTTAACCCCTTTGTGTCTGAGTCTCACTTTAAGTATTCCCCACAGCTCCAGCAGTCGAACCTAGAGTACACGACTAGCCCAGATTACACTAAAGTGCCTTAGGTGCTATAAGATACAAAGTCAGAAGTGTCACTCACCCACTAGTGGCACAAGTCGGCACTACACCTTGTAGTCCCTGGGGGGACTACAGTTTTAAGTGGTTAAAGGACATGTGAAGAGGGCAGCTTAGCTTGCACAGCAAAATCTACAAAAGTTATACTATTTTTTTTGTTGCTTTGAACCAGTGTGTTTTTATTTTGTAAAGGTCTCTGAAACTAAAGGTATATGCAGTTATGTTACTCCAAAGTTTTTTAATTAAATGAAACATAGATCTGCTACTTTAGCTGTTTTTGAATTTTAATCCTGAACAGTAACACGTTTTGGACATATGAGGTTTCCACCCGACAGAGACGATATACAATAAGACAGCTTTTCAGATGTAAAGATAGATTATTCAGAGGAGAGGATGTATTTCAATCACCCCCCCCCCCATTGCCCTTTTATGTGGCAGTAAATACCATTTTCCACAGTGAAATACGCATCACTACAGTGCATGCCTTTAGCATACGTTTGATAACAGACTTTCAAGTGTCTTCAGAGCACTAAATTATCTATTAGTGTTGTTCTGCATGACAATGGGCCACTTTAGCACTAAAAAGGTTTCATTGTTTTTATTTAAGGTTAAAGGGTCTTATATAGGCTATACTGCTGCTATCTTAAACCTCCTGCTGAAGAGGAACCAACTTTCCTCTGAAAGGATAAGAGGACTTGTGGCCTTTTGTCTCTGGAGAGCTGTTTTGTTTCTGCATGCACAACATTGTGATTGCAATGAATTCAACTCAAAGGGTGAAGAAAGTAATATTATAGACATGCATTTACATCATGCGCATGACAGCCAGCGCTTTCCCTGTGCAAGAGATCAGTGGTGTAAAGAACTAAGTACATTTACTCAAGTACTGTACTTATAGGTACAATTTTGAGGTGCTTTTACTTTACTGGAGTATTTCCAATTTTCAGTACTTGTACTTTTACTCCACTACAATTATTTGAAAACTTTAGTTACTAGTTACTTTGTAGATTTTGATTATTATTACAAAACAAACATTAACCACATTCAGCTCTTCATACATCTCGACCATTTGAAAGTAGCAGATCTACATGTGAGCTTGTAGATCTGCTACTTTCAAAAGACTTGTATGCATTTCATATACATTTGAAAACTTGTGAAATGGGACATTCTGCTTAATGAGTACTTTCTACTTTTGGTACTTTAAGTACATTTTGATGCCAATACTTTTGTGCTTTTAATCAAGTCAAATTTGAATTCCAGACTTTTACTTGTAGTATTTCTAAATTGCAGTATTGATACTTTTACTTAAGTAAAACATTTGAGTACTTTTTCCACCATGTGACAGCACAGAACGACTGCCCTTCAACTCAAGCAGCAGTATGCTCAAATCTCCCTCTGAGCCGTGCGTGACCATGTCATGGATCTAATCACGTATTAGATCAACACCTTGGGGGCGACCTCAGCAAATCCACCTCCACCATACGGTCACAGTTCAGAGGCAAATATACTTTTACTTGTTAATTCCTTGACAACTTTAGTTACTAGTTACTTTATAGATTTTGATTATTATTACAAAACACACTAACCACTTCAGCCCTATGTACATTTCATACATTTGAAAACTTGTAAAATGGGACATTCTGCATAACCTGTACTTTCTACTTTTGGTACTTTAAGTACATTTTGATACCAATGTGTTTGTAATTTATTTTAATTACTTGAAGCAGAGTATTTCTACTTTGCAGTATTGATACTTTTACTTAAGTACAAAATGTGAGTACTTTTTCCACCACTGCGAGAGATACTGTAGTTAAGATGAGTTTGGGCCAAACGTACTTATTTATTCATTTATTTATTTGGCATTTAATTGAGAGAAATGCATATTGACAAATACAGGTATGGTTGTCTTTGGTCATGCATGGCAAGACTTGACATGTATTTTGCTAAAACTAGGTATTCTTAAAATGAGTTTTTAGGCAGTGTGTATGTTCTCTCTGTTTTTGTCATACTGTTACTGGTGGTTTTATGTGTGGGGACTAACGGGTGGAAATGAGCTTCTTCTAGCTAAATCCGGCACGTTTACATGAGATCCTGTTCAGTTGATTTGATTCACGTTCATGTATTGAATGTTCATTAATGTGCATCGTCTCCAGTGGTGGAAAAAGTACTCACGTGTTTTACTTAAGTAAAAGTATCAATACTGCAATGTAGAAATAGTCTGTTACAAGTACAAGTCCGGAATAAAACATTTACTAGAGTAAAAGTGTTGGTATCAAAATGTACTTAAAGTACCTAACGGTACTCATTATGCAGAATGTCCCACTCATTATGCAGAAAGTCCCATTTCACAAGTTTTCAAATGCATAAAATGTCTAAAAATCTTTTGAAAATAGCAGATCTACAAGCTCACAATGTGTCGCGACGCATTGTGAGCTTGTAGATCGGCTATTTTCAAATAGCCGAAATGTATATATGGCTAATGTATGTTTTGTAATAATAATCAAAATCTACACTAGTAACTAAAGTTTTCAAATAATTGTAGTGGAGTACAATATTTGCCTCTGAGACGTAGTGGAGTAGAAGTAAAATTATTGGAAAAAGTTCAAATACCTCAAAATTGTACTTAAGTACAGTACTTGAGTGCGTGTACTTAGTTACTTTCCACCACTGAATATTGATGTAGGTGACTTATAGTTAAATGTATACTATATTTAATATGTATATTTATTTATATTAATTTTTCATACCAGTAAGCTGATGGTATGACGTTCTGTATAGTAGTGTGTATATCTGTCTCTTATCTGCATGTCATCATGATTTGTGTGTGTGACATCAGAGACACATACTTCCCACAGATTACAACCACACACGGAGATTTTGAAAACATGACCAATGACAAAAAACTCCCATACCTGCTGGGCGAAGTACAACAATGTGCAAACACAGCAGCAAGATTCGTGAGTTGCTGTGATAGGAAAAGGATATCAAACGGAACACAACCACCCTAAAGACTAATCATTGTGTATATTCCGGCACTATACCTGCACCCAGTGATCTTGGTACATAGAAATTGACCTATCGAAGATTCTGACTTTCAAATGTACTTATTTTTTGTTTTGATTGTATTGCTGTATTGTTGTATTATGCTTTCTGCTTTGGCAATGTAAACGTATGTTTTCTCATGCCAATAAAGCCCTTTGAATTGAATTGAATTGTGTGTGTGTGTGTGTGTGTGTGTGTGTGTGTGTGTGTGTGTGTGTGTGTGTGTGTGTGTGTGTGTGTGTGTGTGTGTGTGTGTGTGTGTGTGTGTGTGTGTGTGTGTGTGTGTGTGTGTGTGTGTGTGTGTGTGTGTGTGTGTGTGTGTGTGTGTGTGTGTGTGTGTGTGTGTGGGGATCTTTTCTGTTCTGGACCCACAGTGGTGGAATGAACTCAATGAACCCACTGATGTCAGGACAGCAGAGTCACTGCCCATCTTTCGCCGGAGACTGAAAACCCACCTCTTCAGGAAATACTACCCTTCCTCTTCGCCTTGCCTGCTTGTTGTTAACTAGTTGTACGATCTCTTGTTTTATTATTGTATTGTTTTATTGGATCTTGTTTAGTCGATACACTCATTTGTTTTAGCTCTTGCTCATTTGATTTTGCTATTTGTCTCATCTGTTTAAGAAAGTAGGTACAGTAGCTGATATATTACACTTTTATCTTAGCTCTAGGTATACTCTTGGTTGCTTGTTTTAGCAGAAAATGCACTTAGGACTTCTGGTGGTTAGTAGTTTTGTTCCCTACCTATGTTGAACGCACTTATTGTAAGTCGCTTTGGATAAAAGCGTCTGCCAAATGACTGTAATGTAATCACATTTTAAACAAGCTTAGTGCTTTATGAGCCTTCCAGTCTAGTAGACCTTGTATTGTGAATATGTACTTCCATGTACTGTTGTTCTCATGTCTACAGTCTTACTAAAATAAAGTACATCAATCACATCTATCAATCAATACTGTCTGCTGAGGACTAAAGCTGCTGAAGGATTTAAGTCGCCTACTGTAACTGTAGTCCATAATATTTAAGTTAGAAAGCAGCTTAATAGCCGGCTTATTAGCCATCTGTACTGGGGTGGGGTACAGTACAGAGGTACAGTAAACATCCTGCTATTTAAACACACACAGGGCTTAAGCTATAAGCTTGTGGTTGTTGCTTACAGTAACCGTATGGTTACTGGATTTGTTGGGGTCGACCCCAAAGTGTTGATCTATACATTAAGGTCGACCCCAAAGTGTTGATCTATTTATTGGGGTCGCCCCCAAGGTGTTGATCTATACGTGATGACATCCATGAGACGGTCATTCACCGGTCAGAAGGTAATTGGATCGATACCGCTGCTTGAGTTCAAGTTGAAGGGCAGTCGTTCTGTGCCGTCACTGGTGGGAAAAAATAACTTAATGGGAAAAAGTACTCAAATGTTTTACTTAAGTAAAAGTATCAATACTGCAATTTAGAAATACAAGTAAAAGTCCGGAATTCAAAATTGACTAGCAGAATGTCCCATTTCACAAGTTTTCAAATGTATAAAATGCATGAAAATCTTTTGATAGTAGCAGATCTACAAGCTCACAATGCGTCGCAATGCTCAGATGGTCGAAATGTATATAGGGCTGAACGTGGTTAATGTTTGTTTTGTAATAATAATCAAAATCTACAAAGTAACTAGTAAGTACAGTTTTCAAATAATTGTAGTCGAGTAAAAGTACAATATTTGCCTCTGAGATGTAGTGGCGTAGAAGTAAAAGTACTGAAAATTGGAAATACTCAACTTAGTCAAAGTACATCAAAATTGTACTGAAGTACAGTACTTAAGTAAATGTACTTAGTTACTTTCCACCATTGGCCCAGGTTCGATTCCTTTTGTGGCTTTAAGACCTCTGTGTGTTGTGTTGTGTTGTGTTGTGTTGTGTTGTGTTGTGTTGTTGCGTGTCATGCACAAAAGTTTTCAATGGAATGCAGAGGACAACATATCGTGTGTGTGTGTGTGTGTGTGTGTGTGTGTGTGTGTGTGTGTGTGTGTGTGTGTGTGTGTGTGTGTGTGTGTGTGTGTGTGTGTGTGTGTGTGTGTGTGTGTGTGTGTGTGTGTGTGTGTGTGTGTGTGTGTGTGTGTGTGTGTGTGTGTTTGTGCGTGTGCGTGCGTGCGTGCGTGTACTGAGAAATAACCAGTAATACTCTGTAAATACATTCTTAAAGGAATAGTTCACCCCCCAAAAAATGGCTTATTTTCTATCAATTACACAACCCATGAAGCATTGGATTCATGGAGATTTTTTTGTTTTTGACACATTCCTAAGCTAATAATTTGATGACCGGGTTTTTTTCCGGTAGGAGACTCAAAGAGTCTACTTTGAGTCTCCTACCGGATACATTAGCATCTTTCCGCCGGTCATCAAATTATTGGCTCAGGAATGCGACAAAAACTAAAAGATCTCCATGAATCCAATGCTTCATGGGTTGTGTAATTGATAGAAAATTGTTTTTTTGAGGCGAACTACTCTTTTAACAATTTAAACCATACTAGACAGTAGCAAAGAACAACATGTGTACTGATAGTTAGTACTGTAAGGATAAGGATAATTCCTTTTAACAGGATGTTCATGAAAGTCCTTGCAGGCTTGTTTCCAATGAGGGCCTGTGAGCAATTAGGGGTTAAGAGTCTTGCTCAGGGACTGGCTATTCAAAAATAGCAGATCATACAAGCTCATAGTGCAGCACTCGGTGCCGCGCTATGAGCTTGTACATCTACTATTTTTGAAAAATCCCTGGCACAAAATTAAAAAAGAGTTTGAGAACCACTGCTGTAAACTACTAGATATAACACAATAATATTTAAAAAAAATAATAATAATAATAATAATTATGTTTGTTAATACATTTCACCACGCGTGTCATTACAGAAAGACAATAGCACCACCAAACCACTTTTCATAATGGCTCCACAGCACAATGCCTAACTAACTGCATGTCATGCATTGATCTGCTCCTGTGTGGAACAACAGCATGCATGGCAGCTCTGACAGCTCAGTTAGACCTCTATGCCTTCCTCCCTCCCTTCCATCCTTCCCTCCTTCCTTTTATTCTTCCCTCCTTCCTTCTATCCTTCCTTCCGCCCGTTGCAGCCGTCCGCTCGGCAGTGGTACATTTACTAAAGTACATTTACTCAAGTACTGTACTTATAAGTACACTTTTGAGGAATTTTACTTTACTGGAGCATTTCCCGTTTTCAATGCTTTGAATATACTATATAGACAACACTCCACTACATCTCAGAGGAAACAATTATACTTTTACTCCACTACAATTATTTGAAAACTTTAGTTACTAGTTACTTTGCAGATATAAAATATTACATTATAAAACATACATTAACCACTTAAGCCCTATTTTATACATAGGCTATTTGAAAACAGCCGAACTACAAGCTCACAACGCGTCGCGTTGTGAGCTTGTAGATCGTCTATTTTCAAATATTTTAGCACTTTTACTTTTGGTACTTTAAGTATATGTTGATGCCAATACTTTTGTACTTTTACTCAGGTAACATTTTGAAACACAGGCCTTTTGCTTGTAACTTCTTCTTCTACATTGTGGTATTGATACTTTTACTTGAGTAAAAATTGTCAGAGTACTTATTCCACCGCTGCCGCTCAGGACCTAAGCGGGTGGGATTGACAAATCTTCGCATGGGGCGCAGCGAGCAGCAGGGAGTCCCAAATTGAATTACATGCACATTTCTCAGCCACAAAGGGAAGCCATCACTAATTAAAAGCAGGTGATTGATGACACGGACGCTACGCGCCAAACAGGGATAAATCACCCTCGTCACTTTGCTGCATTGCTTCCTGTCCCACACACACACACACACACACACACACACACACACACACACACACACACACACCACACGTACACACACAGGCCTACTGTAACTTCAACACACACACACACACACACACACACACACACACACACACACACACACACACACACACACACACACACACACACACACACACACACACACACACACACACACACGTACAGCGAGGGCTACTGTAACTTCAACACTCCATCAACTGGACAAAGATGGCTGCCTTTCATTGTCATTCATTGTGTGTGTGTGTGTGTGTGTGTGTGTGTGTGTGTGTGTGTGCGTGTGCGTGTGCGTGTGCGTGTGCGTGTGCGTGTGTGTGTGCGTGTGCGTGTGCGCGTGTGCGTGTGTGTGTGTGTGTGTTGAAGTTACAGTAGGCCTGTGTGTGTACGTCTGGTGTGGGTGTGTGTGTAAAACATATATATATATATATATATATATATATATGAATTACAAATGGATAAATTAACGCTGAGACTTTTACTGTGTGTATATATACAGGGAAGTAAACTGTTTATATTATATATACTTATTTGTACAGCAAGTTCTCATGTGGCCTTCAGCACGAACAACAACAACAGCATTATAGCGGTGTGGCTGTGCTGTAGAAACGGTGACCTGCCCTTAAACGCAGGCCTACATGCTGTTTAATTGTGCCGACCTCTGCTGGAAATATGACCCATAAAGATCCACGCTGTCAGCCCATCCAGCGAGGGACAGCACTTTGTGACTAATCACTGTCTAATGGCTTCTGAAACCAGTCGATTCATAGCAAGGCACAAAGGTGCGCACGCACGCACGCACGCACGCACGCACGCACGCACGCACGCACGCACGCACGCACGCACGCACGCACGCACGCACGCACGCACGCACGCACGCACGCACGCACGCACGCACACACACACACACACACACACACACACACACACACACACACACACACACACACACACACACACACACACACACACACACACACACACACACACACACACACACACACACACATACATTGCACACCCACATTTGTGATGCTTTTAACTCATTCAATCCGGGAACACATCTGTGTCATTTTAGATTGGAGCTATAAACATTATTTTTACACTTTGGCCATTGAAAAATAGCAGATCTACAAGCTCATAGCACGGCACCGAGTGCTGTGCTATACGAGCTTGTAGATCTGCTATTTTAGAAAATTTGTGAAAATGTGTAACTCAAATCTTTGCTTCTGGTGGTCCCTTGAACTAAATATTTGACAAATGTTCGCTTTAGAAAATATATATTCAAAGACTTGCACAAAGTCTCACGATTTTTCAAAAATAGCAGATCTACAATATGGAGAGGCTCCCAAGTACATTTGTGATATGCTGCCCCACAAGCCGGAGCGTAACCTAAGGTCCTCAGACATCAAGGCTCTTATGGTCGCTCCAACGGCAAACCTCGTTACCCGGGGTGAGCGGGCTTTTTCGGTCCGGGCTCTGGAACGCCCTCCCCGAGAAGCTGAGGCTGGCACAATCGGTGCCATCTTTTAAATCTCTCCTGAAAACACACTTGTATGCTAAACGTTTTTTTTCTTAAGTCTATTTGCTTTTAACTGTCACTTTTAATTCTACTGCTGTATATTGTCTTCATGTTGTTTGTATTGCTTGGTTGTTTTTATTAATTGTTTTGACATGTCTGTAATGCACTTTGTAACAATGTTTAGAAAAGCGCTATACGAATAAATTCATTATCATTCATTATCATTACAAGCTTGTAGCTTTTTTTTTTGTTGCTATTTTTGAATAGCCAAAGAAATCTAAAATGACTCAGATGCTTTCCCGGATTGAATGGGTTAATGCTATGGTCCTGCAGTCTTTATGATCAGAAGTGTGTGTGTGTGTGTGTGTGTGTGTGTGTGTGTGTGTGTGTGTGTGTGTGTGTGTGTGTGTGTGTGTGTGTGTGTGTGTGTGTGCGTGTGCGTGCGTGCGTGCGTATGTATGTGTTATCCTTGGGTGTCCTATGCCTTCAGTGAGCGCGGCAGCAGGCCCGGTGTCACTCTAATTGGTGACAACGAGACCACAGACAACAGAAACGCACTTTGAATGACATGTGACCTCAAACACAATCTACAATCTGTCGGGGACTTATATGAAACATGACATGTTCACTAAGCCTGGGGGTCTCAAACTTTTTGATGTCAAGGACCCCCAAATTGATAATGTATCTGGCCACGGACCCCCATCTGAAAATAATTTGTGCCAGGGACCCCCATGCTAGATTTGTGTTGTTAAAATGCTTCAAAAATGTAAAAAAAGGTCCACATGTCAGCTATTTTCAAATGGCTGATGTATATAGGGTTAAAGTGGCATTTTCATGCTGTATTAACTCATTTTGCTGGCGACCACGCTGGAACCCCCTCAAGGACCCCTGTGGGTCCCAGGACCTCACTTTGAGAACCACTGGACCAAGCAATCGCAGGATTTGAAAAGATCGACATCAAAGGCCAACATCATTTTATTCATATTTTTTTCTATGGAACATAATATGAAAGTTCTTAAGTATGACGACCTACAGTACTCAATTTTCTGACCTCTCTCTCTCTCTCTCTCTCTCTCTCTCTCTCTCTCTCTCTCTCTCTCTCTCTCTCTCTCTCTCTCTCTCTCTCTCTCTCTCTCTCTCTCTCTCTCTCTCTCTCTCTCTCTCTCTCTCTCTCTCTCTCTCTCTCTCTCTCTCTCTCTCTCTCTCTCTCTCTCTCTCTCTCTCTCTCTCTCTCTCTCTCTCATATATAGTGAACCATTACAGTTGTCTATCATTGCTGACTCCGGCCTCCCGGAGCAGTTTTGCCCTCTTAGCCTAACGGTGCAGGTCTGATCCTGTCAGTGGCTTATAGTTCTGTTCAAGGGACCAATTAGAGGTTCCTACCTTAGCCTGCGGCTAAAAGGCAGCTAATGGAGGGGGCATCCACCTGAGAGGGTTAGAACCCCCCCACCGGACCTTCATTTGAGTGAGGGGGTTGGGTGGGGTGGGGGTGTGGGTGGGTGGAGGTGGTTTCTGAAGCTTTTTTACCATCACATAGGACTTCATTGTGGCCTCCGGCCCGTTTGATCTTAAAATAATTTACTTAATGATCTCACCGCGGGAGCAATTGGTGCTGCTCGATTAGTCTGGAGGGTCTAATGGACATGGGAAAGAAAGAGGAGGAGGAGGAGGAGGAGGAGGAGGAGGAGGAGGAGGAGGAGGAGCAGAGGAAAGGGAGCGAGGTGGGGGACTAAATGATTGTGCTGTGTGTAACCTTGGGGAGGCACATTTCATAGCATACATTTGGGAGGTGAAACTGAGGCTGTGTGTTAGTGTGTGTATGAGTGTGTGTATTACTGTGCATAAACCGTTTGAGCTGCTGTAGCATTATCTTAAAATAGAATAGAATAAAATAACACATTATAAGGATACACAAAGGGAATTGGTTTCAATCAATACATTGATTTGCTATATAGACTAAAGTCCAGAATATTGAACGTTGCTGTCAGGTGGAAACCTTGTGTGTCCAAAACCATTAGCTTTTTATTATTACATTTTTGTATTTGTATTTTTAAAATATAGTTAAAATAGCCAATCTACAAGCTCACAATGCGTCGCATCGTGATGCTTGCAGATCTGCTATTTTCACTACCTTTGTGCGACACTCTTGTATGATGAAGTAGTAGGGCATTAATTTACAAAATAAAAGGTTTTATACAGGACAGAAGCAACTATATGCAGTTTTTCCAAACAAACAACATTCTAAACCTCATATAGGAGCCTGAGTTCACGGGAAGCAAAGAGCGGAGTTGAAAAGGTCACTCTGCTCAAATCATCCAATGAGCAGCCACCTCCACGTGGCTCCCTGACCCCTGGGTCTATCTGCACTATCTAACATGGAAAGGAGAAGTAAGGGGGGATGGGGAGGTCTATAATGCACCTATTACAAAACTAAATCATAGGTTTTCAAACTTTTCAGACCGTGACCACCCTCCCAAAATAATCATATTTGAACTGGGGACCCCTAGCTGACAAGCACTTGGAATTGTATAGGAGTTGAGGCATTACGATTTTGTTCCACAGATAAATATTGTGAAAATCACTGATCTACATGCGGCGAGGCATTGTGTGCATCAGCTATTTAAAAAAAGTTTGTCTCTTTCTTAGGTAATATTTGACAATGTGGCCAATGTTGACCTATTTTTTTAAATAGTTTGTTCATGACTTTTGATGCAGTAAAACAAAGTAGTTCATGTGCAGATAACCTGTATACTTATACTGTATGTTTGTTTGTTTACTGTTGAGTGAGAAAACAATGTTGCAACATTACATCTGGGGAACCCCCAAAATAATTTGGGGACCCCCCCCCCCCCTCCCCTGGGTCCCACAGGTTGAGAACCACAGAACTATATAGAAGGTTGGAAGTCAGTCAGGTAAAATCGGTGCAGTTATTACAGCAATCCCTCTGGCGTTGAACGCTGCAAAGGGAGGGGGGGGAGAGTGTGGGGGTGGAGGCTTGTGAACATATCACTGTTATTAAATCTGTGGAGGAAGGTTGTTGGCGGAGGAACATGAAGTTTGTCTGCAAAGCGTGTCACGGCAAAAAAGAAAATCCTGCTCCCTTGGCACGAAGGACCCAAATAATGTAAATGGTATTTGTGAATGGAAAGTTTTCAGTGACGACGGGATCGGATGATGTCACCACGTTGAACCGCAAGGACACTTAAGTAAGGCCCTTTCTCTAGCCTTACTTAAGAGAAAGCCTAATTAAAATGATAACTACCTCCGCGCTCCACGTTAAGGTGGTATTTATATTTATTCTTGGTGCGACAACAGAAAGCCTGCCAAGCTCGAAAATGAGCGATGCGCCGATGTATCGCACCTCCATCGGTATACTGTAGGGCCGATACTCGCCCCTTGTTGACTGCCATAGGTATATATTGGCAAAGATGACATTCACTGATACCATCTTGTCGCTTATGTCACTTTTGTCCTGTTACTGTATTTTCACCAATAAAAAAGTTAAAGTTTATTTTTATTTTTATTAAGTATCGGCCCAGAATTTCCCAATCGAAGCATCCCTAGCTGAAATATAACTTGCACTCTTAGTGTCCATTAGAGACACGTAAGTGGAGAAACATTGTAACCAGACCTGCATTGTCATTCATTCACAGAATCATTAATCTGTCAACAAAGCCAACAGACTTTTAACAAGGCAATCTTTCCACCGTTCCTATTTCTAAAAACACAGCACATAGCAGAGGAACTTAAGCTAACGGCTGTGATGTCATTCCACTTTTGTTATGAAGAAAAGGTCAAATAACTCTCAGAGCGTCACTTACACTATAAAGTGAACAGCAAATGATGTGACTGCTGGAGAGAGAGAGCAAACACTTAAGCGGGCGTCCTGAAAGAACGCCATTCACCACACACTCTTGATTTTATGTTGCGACTTTAAGGGTGACACACGCAAAGGTCAGCCTGTTTGCTCTCTCTAGAGGACAAGACAAGATATAGACTTAAGACCAGACTACTGGCATTTCATTAGTAGCGTACACACACTCGAGGTTTCAGTGGGTTTTAAATGCCCATCAGAATTATCTAATCAAAATATGCAAGAAAAAATAAGTATTCTCCTCACACAGCAAAAGCACCAGAATATATTTTGTATATATATATATATATATTACAAAATTACTGTATACATTACCGCAAATTCTATATATCTGATTTAACAAAATAAATTACCAACCCCCAATTCTAAACATTCCCTATTATGTTGCACCCCCCCTCCCCCACATGCTGCTGCAGATTTAGGGTGTAAAAGTCCTTGCTCTTACACACCGGGGGCGATTTTTTTTCATGCAAATAATATATATATTTTTTAAACTTATAAAGTCAATAATAATAATTGTGCGTATATTCGCATAATCGCCGGTGTGTAATGACCTTTAAAGTTTCCTTTACAGAAGCTTTAGACTGTGGCTCTCGCCTGTACGTCTTTTCATACCGAAATATTTTTTCTCGTAGTATTTATTTAATTAAAGCCGACTATTATCTTGTGTATATTGTATTGTTGTCGCTGCACAGTCCTGCGGACATGATGAACCAACATTTCTCTGCTTGTACCCGGTATGAGTGACACATTAAACCCTCTTGATTCTTCATTCTCTTGATTGTTATTAAGCTGGCATATTATGTACAGTACAATATACAGTTGACTTCAGTCATGTGTGATATTATAGCACGTTACTGTACTGTAAATAAAAAGAAGAATCCCCCATATATATTTACATACACATTGTACACACACACACACACACACACACACACACATACAGTTCATCGTCTCTGTTAGGTGGAAACCTCATATGTCCAAAACACTTTTCAGGATTCAAATTCAACAATGGAAACATTTGCAGATCTACAAGCTCTACAAGTATGATCAAGTAGGGAATTCATTTACGAAAAAACACACATTCAAAATATGGAGATAAGAGGTTTCTGCCCGACAGCAACGACATGGTATGTTTGTATAATAACTATCTGACTGTAAGGACTCGGATGCATTCTAAACATTTTATTGACCCACCCTGCTGCCACCCAATAGCTGTAATCCTTGAACCGGGGCCCTGCCTGAAGACCACGAGATGTGCATATTAAAACTTTTTACTGTGGGGCCCGAAACACACACACACACACACACACACACACACACACACACACACACACACACACACACACACCTGCGACCCCCCCCCCCCCCAACCAGCGCGCCTCTGGAACATAAATCACAGTTTGTGAGCAGAATATCTCATGCAGGCTGTGTGTGTGTGTGTGTGTGTGTGTGTGTGTGTGTGTGTGTGTGTGTGTGTGTGTGTGTGTGTGTGTGTGTGTGTGTGTTGGGGGGGCGGGCGGTGCATTCCACAGCTCGTGCTGGGATTAGGAAATCAAAAGGGCACACACACACACACACACACACACACACACACACACACACACACACGCTCTGACAAATGCTACCTACGGACCCTGGAGGAGGCCGGTAGAGTAGGAGTGTTGAGAGGCAGCCAACGTGGGGCTCACTTGGCGGTGTCATTTATAACCGCAGCGCAGTGCTACTGACAGGACCGGAGCCCCCGGGACATTACCGTCTGAAACCCCAAACCACCTGCCTGCCTGCCTGCCTGTCTGTCTGTCTGTCTGTCTGTCTGTCTGTCTGCCTGCCTGCCTGCCTGCCTGTCTGTCTGCCTGCCTGTCTGTCTGTCTGTCTGTCTGTCTGTCTGTCTGTCTGTCTGTCTGTCTGTCTGTCTGCCTGCTCTTCTACATGTGCCATGATCCAAACAAGTACAAATTACGTGCCGGAAGAGAGACAGAGGCAAATTGCAGGAAGCGTTTGTGCCCGTGTCTTCATTATCTTGTTGGTTTTGGAGATGAATGTGTTTCTCTCTCGGGGGAACATGTTGCTGCTGTGTAGGTGAAGCTGAGTGTCTGTTGGCCCCCCGGCCCCCGGCCCTGACCCCCCCCCCCCCCTCCCCCAGCCAGTGATGAGCAATGACTTCCATATTGAAGTTACTGTGAGTTTTTTTTCAGGTGGGACACCGATTTCATCCAATCAGGAGAAAGAACCTATTTATGAGCTTCGATTTTAAAGTGTTCCAATTGTGTCTGCTCGTTCTTTTGGTTTTGTTTCATCAGTTCCCATTTCACTTCTTTTTTTTTGGTATCCAAACTTGAAAATGTATATATATATGTTTACTAAAGAGCTTGAGAGATGGGGAGACCCCTATTACTGGACAAACACTCCATAGCAATGATTAGCCTACTATCAGAATATAGATATATATGACACTTATTTAACAAAACAAAGCAAAATTCGGGCATGTCATATTTTTTTTTAAATTATTTTGGTATTTGTCGTACAACCAAGTATACAGTATAGGAATTATGATAAGTGGTTAATGACAGATGTTGTGCTCTGTACATGTGCATTTGGACGATTTGTTATTAATGTGATCTATTTGTGTTTTCCTGTCATAGTGAGAAGAGCAATCATCTCACCTCAGCGGATGTGCGCCGAAACTGCGGGTGCCTCGGGGCTAAAGCACCCAGGGGAAATGACCAGCACCCATCACAAAGTCATCACAAAAAAAGAAAAAGAAAAAACCTCCGACATCTTCACTTCACGGAGTACATTTTTGGTACCAAATTAACCAAATTAACCACGTTATGGTAACAAAACCCAACCCAAAAAGGTAACAAACCCCTAAAATAACCGAAACCTCGCTGGCCGAGCACCCAAAAGCGCGCACATAAATCGGCGCCCTTGCTGTGGACACAAACACTGTATATTACACACCCCATGAAGCCTTGAATTCACAGAGATTTTTTTTTATTTTTGACGCATTCCTAAGCCACTAATTTGATGACCGGCTGTGTTTCCGGTAGGAGACTCAAGTCTCAAGTCTCCTACCGGAGAAACACAGCACAACGGAATACGGAAACACAGCCGGTCATCAAATTAGTGGCCTAGGAATGCATGAAAAACAAAAAAACTCTCAATGAATTCAAGGCTTCATGGGTTGTGTAATTGATAGAAAATAAGTAATTTTTGGGGTGAA
>NC_137605.1:11729329-11934329 GCF_963280865.1 Gymnoscopelus braueri
CTGGATGGATGGATGGATGGATGGATGGATGGATGGATGGATGGATGGATGGATGGATGGATGGATTCTCAGGTCAGGGACTCATAATGAGTTCAGAACTAAAGATCATTTAAAAGAGACCAACCAGCGCCCTCTACAGGACCTGCAGTGATATACATGACGTTCAACTGACTGACAGGCCATGAACTGTAAAGTATATAAACTTAAGTTTAAACTCGTTGTTTATTTGTTTGTTTGAAATTACTTTTCTGTTTATACAGGGCGGCTGTGGGATTTGATTGTAATTAAAATGTATACATTTAGCAATCAAGGCTGAATGTTAACAGAACTATATTCCTCCAGCATTAACGGTCAACCTCCCATAAGGCCAGAGCCTACTCAATAATGGGTTGGATTCTTTTTGGGAAATTTTTCACCGTCCTCTCAAAACTTGTAACTATGTATAGGTCTAAAGCAGTTAGTTCTCAAACCTTTTCATGACCCCCAAATTTATATGCATTTGGCCGAGGACCCCCATCTGAAAATGATCTGTGCCAGGGACCCCCATACGAGAAGATTTGTGTTAAGAATGTTTTTTTTTTTTTTATTCTCAAAAATAGCAGATGTACAAGCTTGTAGATCTGCTATTTTCCAATAGCCAACACATAAATGGATAAAGTCGTTAAAATGATTGTGATGCTGTATTAACTACTTTTGCTGGGGACCCCCTGGAACCCCCCCGGACCCCACTGAGAACCGCTGATGTAAAGTAACTAAGAACATTTACTCAAGTACTGTAAAAAAAAAAATAGGTACTTTTTACTTTACTTGAGTATTTCTATTTATTTTATATTTCTCTAGGCCTACTACATCTCAGAGACAAATGCACTTTTTATACTCCATATTAAGCTTCTGAATTGTTCTAAAGTAGCAGATCTACAAGCTCACAACGTGCCACTTTGTGTTGCATTGTGAGCTTGTAGATCTATAATAGTTACTATGATTTAAGTCAAAACAATCTGAGGACTTCTTCCACCAGTGTTGATAAATAACCATATTGTCTCTGTCGGGGGGAAACCTCATATGGAGATAAGAGGTTTTGGTCCACAGTCAGTTGTCTTTGTCCTCTGTTTTTCTACTGCCCTGTAGAGGGCGCCCTCACACCCTCCTTCCATCCCAAGGTCACATGCTGTGGCCTCGGGGCCTTGTTTAACCTTTGAAACTTCCTGCTTCAACAGATTTATTATGTTATAATGTTATGTTGTGAGCCATACCTATATACAGACCTGTAATTTTAAACTCCATCACATAAAGTTCAAAATTATAGCTCTTCAAGCCATAAGCAAATATTATGCTTGTGGCTTGAAGTTTTTTTATGCCATTTCTGTGGCTTACATCTACAATCTTAAGTAAAAAAGTGAAAGTACTTCAGTATTTCTTGTATGTTCTGGTGGACATGGACAAAATAGACACTATTTGTATCTTTAATGTCTTATAATTCCCCATGGGACCATGTGCATGTATGAAATGTTCTGTGACTCTTTATCCAGCTTTTAAACTTTTTTTAAGGCCATCAAACAAATATGCACGCACACATGCACACACACGAACACACATGCACGCACACGCACACACACACACACACACACACACACACACACACACACACACACCCTTATACTTTGGCTAGTCAAAAATAGCAGATCTACAAGCTCATAGCGCGTAACTTCGTGCCACGCTATATGAGCTTGTAGATCTTCAATTTTTGCAAAAAAATAAGTCGTGAACATTTGTGCTTATCTTTTCTTTTTTTTTTTTAAGCGTACCTTTTTATCTCAAATCTTTGCTTCTGGAGGTCCCTATAGCACAAAATATTTTCAGATGGGGGTCAGCGGCCAATTACATATCATTTCGAGGGTCCTTGACTTGAAAAGGTTTGAGAGACATTGGTTTAAAAGTTGTAATAATAATAAAATAAAAACACTTTATTGCGTTTTTTTTTACACTGACTGTCAGGGTTAGATTATCATTAAGGGTTTTACTGTGGGTGGGCTGTTAGTGGGTGGAGTCCATCTATTGTCTACTGAGTGTGTTAGTTCCATAGTTCACCATGGTGACAAGTGAACCATTTCTCACTAGGTTAACTAGTTTAACTCAGAGTGTAAAAAACGGACCCACATTGGTCTATTTGGGTCAACGTTTACACAGCAACATTAGTTTCAGTGTGGTTTTTCTCTGTCTAGACCAGTGGTTCTCAAAGTGGGGTCCGGGGACCCCCAGGGGTCCTTGAAGGGGTTCCAGGGGGTCCCCAGCAAAATGAGCTAATATAGCAACAAAATCAGTTTAACCACAATAGCCCTATATGCTATTTTTAAAAAAGCCGATCTGCAAGTTTACAACGCGTTTCACCATGATGCGCGGTGAGTTTGTAGATCTATTTTTGAAATATTTAGAAAACTCGTGTGGAAAATAATTCACAAATTTGCGATCATTTAGAAATGTTTTGACACAGATCTTCTTTCGGTGGGGGTCCCTGGCACAAATATATTTTCAGATGGGGGTCCGTGGCCAAATGCATAACTTGGGGGTCCTTGACATGAAAATGTTTGAAACTAGACAATTCACCATCAGATATCTCCGCCTATCTCCAGAGATCGTTGGAAGTCTGGCTATACGAGACTAACAGCATACAGAGATATGAAACATAATGAGAGACGAGTGAGAAACACCCATGGATGGGCACAACAGAGGGAGCTCCACTGATCTCTTTCCCCCCAGATTCGCACAAACTGAATTCATTCAACTAGGTATTATGCCACCAAATGTGGAATGCCCTACCACCAGCCATTAACAAGTGTGATTCCCTACACACAGAAAAACAGGTTCTTAAATGGTTCTTTAAAAGGCTATATGGTTTCACAAAGAACCATCACCATTTGATCTAGTGAATGGTACTTCATGTTCCTCATCTATTTCTAGAGAACCTTTTTTTGTCAAAAGTTCTTATTTGAGGAACATTTGAACTCTTAAACCATGTCTTAATGGGCAGACATTCATCGAAAATAGCAGATCTACAAGCTCACAACGCGTCGCGGTGCGACGCGTTGTGAGCTTGTAGATCTGCTATTTTCGACAAACACGTTTCAGCCGGTTGATGAAGTTTATACGGTTTAAGGGGTTTGGATTCTTTATAGAACCATTCAAATGGACCATACAGTTCAAAATAAATGGACCATTCTGAAAGGTTCTTTCTGGAACAAAAAATTGTTCTTCTATGGCATCACTCTGAAGAACCCTTTGGTTCCAGATGGCACCTTTATTTTTCTGTGTGTAACCTCCTTCAAAACCACCATAAAAGAGCACTTTTATGCTGGTCCTAGTCTTCTAGATTGGCACCAGAAATGAACCCCCATTGTTTTTCTATAGGATAAATATACTTTTACTGCTCCTAGTATTGATGATTTCTTGTACAGTATTGTATGTCTTATGAATTGAATACATGGACCGCAATAGAAACAAGCCCTCAGGGTCTTTTTGTGTTATCCTTTTAGCATCATTGTATAACTGTACCTACTTTTAACTAACTGTTAATAAAGTAATCAATCAAAATGTGAACAGCGTGACTCTCCGATATAGTATTTGATTCATTAGTCCTCCATAAAGTGTCTATGAAGCAGTGATGCACTCACACAGTGTGAGTATATAAGGGTTCGACCCTATTTAAACACTGTTGCTATGGAAACTGAACACAAACCCTCAAATGAAGATGACCATAATACTCCACCATAAACCCACACCTCACCCTATAGACATGTCTTTTGTTCATGTTATAGTTTGGTCATTCATGTGTCCTGTTTGTTGACACACTGCATGCATCCGATGATTATCAATGGCTCAACATTGATTATTAATCACATGAACCCTAGCGTCCCTTGGTCCCTATCCTGGACATGTACTGTATATAGTAGGGCAGATTAACTGCGAATTACAGGCGAATCGTTCACTTCTGGATACAAGCACCAAAATTGGCACACATACTCCTTAGGTAGTGCTCTTTTGATAAAACCTGTTAAAAATTCTAGATGGCGGCCATTTTTTTCAAGATGGCCACCACCTTAGCGCAGCATATAGTGATATAATCTTTCAGGTTGTGATACAAGCATGAAATTTGACACATATACTCTGTAAGGGCTACTCTTATGGAAAATGCCGCTGGTCACTCAAAAATCCAAGATGGCGACCATTTTTATCAAGATGGCCACCACCTTAGTGGAGCAGTTAGTGATATAATCTTTCAGATTGTGATACAAGGATGAAATTTGGCACATATAGTCTGTAAGGGCCACTCTTATAGAAAAGGGTGCTAGCCACTCAAAAATCCAAGATGGCGACCATTTTTTTCAAGATGGCCGCCTTGGCTGAGTAGGTGATTTAATCTTTCAGGTTGTGATACAAGGATGCAATTTGGCACACATACTCTAAGGGCCACTGTTATGGAAAAAGGCACAGGCCACTCAAAAATCAAAGATGGCAACCATTTGTTTCAAGATGGCCACCTTAGCAGAGCAGATAGTGATATAATCGTTCAGGTCGTGATACAAGCATGGAAATTGGGAGGAACAGTCTCCAAGTCATTTGACAATAAAACAATCACAAACACATGAAATGTGAAGATGGTGACCATTTTCCAAGATGTTGTTTTTGCCTAATTAGTTTTACTCACATTTGCAACTGCACAGTGCTGTGCAGACAAAACCCCAATTTGAAGCATTTGCACCTTCCACTGCACCCTTTTTGGCAGCCACATTTGGTGAGTACTTGACAACTCTCTGCAAGTGGTGAATTGGCTGTCCAGAAGACCTGCCATTCTTCACCAAATGTCTTCCATCCCCATTCAGCTGGACTTTCTGATTCTGGCTGACGCTGGGTGGACTGACCCCATATGCAGCCTGCCTGACAGTTTTGTCAATAGTTTGCCATCATTTAGTGTCTGGGCACATTCATGTAGTCTGTTGTTCAGATTCGTTGTCATTACCTGTCTTAGGTCAGATTCAGGGGATATTTTGTCACAAAATATGCAAGCCAGACTATCATGACTGGTTCTACGGCGGTTTGTGTGGCCTTCATCTATTTCACTACTTTGAGCATCTGACTGTCGCTTCCTCGCACCATCTAATTTGGTGTTGTTGAACATTAGTCGACAACTTGTGTGATACTTGGCCTGGTAGTAGCTTCTATGCCACCACCTTCATCCGGCCTTGCTGGGTTCAGGATCATTGGCATTTGATTGATCTCACGAAAGAGTGGAACATTGGTGGCAAGCATGGTGTAGCCATCATGTTGAGGAACATGATGGGTTGGTGGTGATACTAGGGCATCATTAGTTTTGTCTATCTGACAAAGACAACATTTCTTCCAATCAGATTGCCTGTTGGCTAACATTGGATTTGCGTTTGCCATTTTTTGGTGGATTGATTTCTGATTAAGGCCGAGGGGCTATCCTTTTACCAACTTAATCAAAGTACCGCACATTCAGGTATGGGATACGACTAGGTTCGGGTGACCTACACCTAGCCCGATCATTCATCCAGTGCCATTTAAGTCCTGTGTGATCTGTTCACCTTCCGGGTAAGTATACATGCACAAGTCATGAATAGCCCCGCTTACCCTTGGCTCGGCTCTCCCGCGCTGGCACACCCTGTCAATTCAGGCACGGCTATCTAACTACATCTACTAACTATTACTAGCTAATTGACCGGGGCTGTTAGACAGCATTTGGGACACTGATAAGATATACTATTACTACAGTATTAGTAAAAATCACACCCAGTGTGAAGTGGGCGGTGTGGTCATCACAGTGGTCATCATAGTGATGGAAGCTCACTTCCAAAAAATAATTATTTTTGGAAGTGCTTAATCCTATTTATAGGTTATTAATGTCATCATGTGTCTCGCTAGCCAATCACAGTGCTGAATAGAGTCAGCCAATCACAGTACAGCTAGGGGTCTACTAATGGGCCAATCACAGTGCAGGAAACTAATACTAATGAGGTGTCCCAACCCCACTTATAGGGGCGGCTACACCGCCCAAACACTAGATCAGCTGACACTGAACCCCATGCTGAGTTACACAGCAGTGATGCCACCATTGTGCCCTGGTTGTGCAATGACATTCACTCTATTATAATAAGCTATAGAAGACATAATGGTACAACTCCTGGAAGTCATCTTGGAAAATGGCAGCCATTTTGAATTGTTTGGGTGGCCGGCTCCCCTTTTCACAAGAGAGGACCTTGAAGAGTATTTGTGCCAAATAACATCCTTGTATCACAACCTGAAAGATTATATCACCATCTGCTCCGCTAAGGTGGTGGGCATGATATAGGCTACTTATATCTGTTTGGTGAATCGCACGTGTTTGGTGGTAGTTGGAGAAATTCAACATTTAAAATAACTCATTAGTAAACACTCCCCCACTCTGTGTGCAGTGCAAACGGCCTTGATCAGCCAAATCCTGATTATATAAATTATATTAAGCATTATCGTCTCAACACCCTAAAGAATCTCTGTCTGCAGATTTTCACTCTAATTAAAAAATAAATAAACAACTAGGGGTCCTTTAGTTCAGGGTGTTTCAGGCGGACCCAGCAAAATGAGCAAACCACATGAACCCTAGCAACCCTATTCTCTGCATGTCATAAAAGGCAAACATTCACAGAAAATAGACAATCTAAGCTCACAATGTGTTGCAATTAAATTCTGTGTGAGCTTTTACACCAGCTAATTTGGTCAAGATGTTGTGAAAAGGGGGAAGGGGGGGGGGGCAGTCAACAAAGTGGTTCATATAGCATCAAATCCAGACTATTTTAACCTGTTTTATACTTAGGATATCTGAAAATAGCGTGGTGCATTGTGATTTTGTAGATCAGCTATTTACAAACAATGCGTTTAGATTTGGGAATAATCAGTGAAAAAGAATGTTAACAACACAGATCATGACTTTATTTTATTCACATACCAGTATACTAACCCTTTTCATCATCTAAACTGACCATTTATTGCACACCAAAAAAAAATCCCATTGGAAATGAACTATTAACTATGTGAACATCTCTGGGATTTCTTTCTTTGGGGAAGACAAAACAGTCAGCATGTTGATGAGGATATTGAAACTTGTGTCTATGTAAATATCTTTTTTTATGAGCCTTTCACATTGAAAAGGACCCTGACTGCATTTAACTGGAGGAGAGCTGGGAGGAGCTGGGAGGAGGTGTTTCTCCACTCCAAGACAAAAGGGAGATGTTACTGTTTATTATTATACTCCTACAGTACATCAACACACTGTCCTGCTCAGTGCTCAGAGCCTCAGACGGACCCCAGGGCCCAGAACACACACTCCACACATGAACAGATGTCTTTGTATTTCATGTGTGTGACTATTTACCCTGTTGTTTGTTCCGTGTTGGAAAGTAATCTGATATTTTACTTTAGAAAAAGTACAAAAGTGTTGGCATCAAAATATACTCTATCAAACTTTTTAAGAAGATAGTCGATCTAAAAACTCACATTGTGTAGCATCATGATGCGTTGTGAGCTTGTAGGCTATATTTGAAAAGCCAAAGTATAAAGTACGTCATAGGTGGTAAATGTATATTTTGTAATAATGATCTGACCCAAGTTTTCAAATAGTTGTAGTGGTGTTGAAGTAAAATATTTTCCTCTGAGATGTACTGGAGTAGAAGTATAAAGTATTGAAAATCTAACTCAGGTAAATGTATCTCAAACCACATGGTGTCGCCATTGGTTTGTAGTATGACTACATGAAATAGTATGATGAATATAAAATATATTCAATACTTTAATATAATCAAAGCGTTCCTGAAAGAATGAAGACTTAAATTCTGACAGTGACTTAGTGAGGGCTGCACATGTCATGGCAGAATGCACTGTTCATTAATTAAATGTGTAAAGTAATCTAGATTTAGAGTTTGGCAATACATCTTAAACCATGTTCAGCTTGTTGTCTAGTAGTTTCATAGTTATTTGACTTACTGATACTGTCTCATAATTGATTGTGATTGTGATTGTATACATGTGATGATCTGGTAATGCCTGGGATTCAAAGCCTGCCACAGTATCATGTCTCTCCAGTATTGTGTTAATTAAACATAACGTGTCCAAACAATTGTTACTCACTGACTATTTATTCCAGCTCCTCCTGTTGGATAGAGGAGACATGACTTGTGCTCATGGATGAGACGAATCCCGACAAGATGTTGGAGAGCCTAAACAGTATTTGCCTCAAAAAGGAATAATGTGATTTGATTCCGTGCTGTGGAGGAAAGGAGTTCTCCTGTCCATGTGAACATTGTTGATCTGGTGTTTTTAAGTGAATATATTCAATTCTGTCTTGGCTTTCATGTGAGCCAAATCCCATGCTAAATGCAATCAATACTAAAATAAAAATGACAAAGGACTAAACCATCAACATTCCAAGTCAAATATTTGAATTTTGAATCTGCACAGGCAATGTTTACAACTGGCATGATGGAGTCAAGACAGGAAAGGGTTGACATGATCGATGTGGAACATCAGGTGATGGAGATGCCTACACTTCAGAGGTAGTCATCTTCACGCAAAATGTGCAGGTAATTTTGTCATCTTAAATCTTACTCATTGTCTCCATTTTGTCCAACATCGGTGCTTAATATCATTGTATTTCGTCCAGGCCCTGCTAGCAGCAGCACACTGTTAAATGTCACAGCTGTTCAAGAGGCCTGCTGTCGTGCCAGAGATTAGCTGTTCACAGACAGACGGACACACACGCACAAGCACACACGGACGGACAGGAGCAAAAGCATTGTCTCGGCCACGCCTTCGGCCTGGGGGAGACATTAATAATAACAACAACTAGGTATGCAGACTGTAACATGAATACTTACTTTAATCATGCATTCTGTAGTAATAATTTAAGCACAAGATATGCAGGCTGTAAAATGAAGCAGTGATTGTTCCTGTATTGATCACAGTAGTTATGGGTACAACACATTTTCTGATATCATTTAGAGGACCTGTAGAGGAGAAACCTTTATTAAACAAAACAAACACAAACAATAACCCCCCCCCCCAGGTGTATAAACATGGTTTGTTGAGTTTACAAAACACCTAAAGACACACAACTATGTAGAAGTAATGAAAATCAAATCAAAGTGATGATGTCAACTGACCAAATATGTACTATGATCATTTAACAATCCAAAAAACACAAATGTCAACACACAGTGAACAGCTACACAAACCCAGCAGCTTGTCAGCACTTTACTGCACCGTTATCGCATGCATATCAATGAAAATAATAATTGTTGCATACAAATAATGAATATAACTTTTTTTTAAATCAAGACAAATGTGGACAGACACTGATGCTCATATTTGTCTACGTATAACCTATGAGCTGGAGGGAATGGAAGATAATAACAGAAAAACATTTGAAATTCCATCATGTTGAATTGAAAATAAGTCCATACATAAGAAATAATTCAAACACAAGAAACTAATAATGGTTATTTTATTCAATCAGGGTGATTATGTGATTAAGTGACATCCTACGCCTCCCACCCAACACTCCCTGCTGACAGGTGCCGCCCGTAGGAATACACAAACTGACCGATATCATCCTCCCCACTCGGCTTCCCTCCCCCGAACACGGGCCAATTGTGTTCGCATAGACGCACCACAAAGCCGGATGCACCACGGTGGATTCGAATCCACAACATCCGTGGTGGTGAGCAGGGACTGTTCCACTGCGCCACCCGAGCGCCTCGTCAGTCATGTTGATATTGTCAGATTGTGTGATTCCTCTGCTTTGATATCCATCCAGTCATTTTCATCCTGAATTAGACTGAATGATCACACATGTGTCTGTGTGACTGACTTCCACTAAAAGGCTTTCACCCCTGTATGAGTCCTCATGTGTATTTTTAGATTACCATTTGTAGCAAAGCCTTTATCACAAACAGTACAAGAAAATGGCTTTTCACCTGTATGAGTCCTCATGTGTATTTTTAGATTACCCATGTGAACACAACCTTTACCACAAACTGTACAAGTAAAGGGCTTTTCGCCTGTATGAGTCCTCATGTGTGTTTTTAGATCACACTTTTGAGCACAGCCTTTACCACACACTGTACAAGAAAAGGGCTTTTCGCCTGTATGAGTCATCATGTGTGTTTTTAGATGAACCTTCCTAGCACAGCCTTTACCACAAACTGTACAAGAGAAGGGCTTTTCGCCTGTATGAATCATCATGTGTGTTTTTAGATCACCCTTTTGAGCACAGCCTTTACCACACACTGTACAAGAAAAGGGCTTTTTGCCTGTATGAGTCTTCATGTGTTTTTTTAAATAACTTGTGCTAACACAGCCTCTACCACATACTGTACAAGAAAAGGGCTTTTCCCCTGTATGAGTCCTCATGTGTGTTTTTAGATTACTTGTACTAACAAAGCCTTTACCACAAACTGCACAAGGAAAGGACTTTTCCCCTGTGTGAATCAGATGTACCTTCCATGTTCCACACTCTAGGATTTTTTTTTTTCATAAATCAACGCTATTGAACCCCCTCTACATCTGTGTAATTTTTTTTTTAATAATAACATATGAAAAGTATTAAAAAGCGCCTCTGACGAAAACTCCTAACTCCATTGGACCCTCAAACTGTCCGTCAAAAACAAACAACTCCCCCCTCCTCTCAGGCTCTCGAGAAGCTCTGCTCTGTATGAGGCAGACAGGGAGAAGATTTTTCAATGCTTTTGGGAGAACATAAACTGGGAAGAGAAGAGAATGTATGTGCAAGGTTTGATAGATGTCACCCCAGTAAAGAGGAGAAGGGTGTCTTCACAAAGGTCATCTGCTCGTGTTTTCTTTTTAAATGTTAATGGACAGAGAATGAGTGTGTGCAGGAGTTTGTTTCAAACATCTCCAAGAGCTCAAGGAGATCATGCCAAAAGACTTTCACAGCTTTTATGACAATCTAAAGCACTAAGAAACACCCACCACACACACGCAACACACAACACACAACAGTGTGATAATAAAATGTTGATAGGTATATGATAGGTAAATTCAACTGTGGTTGTTATTGTTAGTGCAGTAGGCTACAGATTTGACAGATTCTATTTTTCATGAATGTATTTTGTATTTATATGCCATTTATTTATTGTTGGTGTGCCATGATCGCTTTTGTTAAATACATGATTGAGTATTGAGGCAGAATTGTTTGTTGCACTCAACTGTAGAAGAACAACAGTGGTAACAGTTAGATCCATGGTTGTTTACAATGCATGTTAAAATAAAAGTTGTTTAAGTACAGAATTCAGCTTGATCTATAGTATATGAGGATGGCGCTCACCATAAATAGCTGATCTCCAAGCTCACAATGCGTTGTGATGTGTTGTGAGCTTTGAGATCCATTGCCAGCTGTTCTTATCAATGATGGACAAAACCTCCTAACTCCACTTGCTCTGGATTTGGGTAAAGTGGTGATAATATAATGACACATGCAAGTATCTGATAATATATAAAGTCACAATACCAAGTTTGATGAGGCAGTATTGCTTTGTTTTAAAAATATAAGGTTTTCTTCATTTTCTGAAAAATTGATATTTTGTTTTTTATTTCCTGAACCATTACCATTTTGGATTTAGCTGGTTCCGGCCGAACATATATATATATATATATATATATATATATATATATATATATATATTATATATACTGTATATATACATATACATATACATATACATATACATATACATATACATATACATATAAATATACATATATATATATTCATTATATATTATATATATATAATATATAATATATATAAAAATGTCCCCCCAATAATTTTATTGCTGCTACAAAATATTTACTCTCATGTACACAAGATGTAACAAAGAAACATTACAAAATGTCTTTGGCCAACAAATATACAAACTTGGGTCAGTGCTGACTGGAGGAGTCTGATTTCACCTTACCAGAGTAAAAAGTGATAGCATTATTGCGCAGTTACCCACTACAGACGGTTACCAAAACACTCGCCCCAAAACACAGTCGCCCACCTGGTATTCCTAAACGTAACCTCAGTAAACTATGTCTAAACCTAACCTTATTCCTAAACGTAACATCAGTAAAACTATGCCTAATACTAAACTTATTTCTAACCTTATCATCAGTAAAACAAATACAAGAACCGCTGGTCCGCGAAAACAAATGGGGGTAGCGTGCTTTGGGGCGAGACTTTCGGTTACCACAGCTGCGAGTGAACAGACCATCTCCCGATCTCCGTGGAGTAATTAAACACCAAACTACACGGATTACGTTCACACTAACACCCTGGAGCGATTTAGAAGCACTTTATAAGAAATCTAACACTTACGTTGATTTAAAGTTAGTACAGTTAGTTAGTTAGTGTTTTATTGTCGGACATTCATCATCATGGCAGGTTATAATATGTGCCCTTTTTATACAGTACCAGGTAGGCCAACATATTTGCATTCCTATGGGTGATGGTCGCTACACTGAATGGACTCGGGCGTGGGCCGTGGCTGTGTGTGAAACGGATGATGGCCCTATCGATTGACGGATGATCACCGCTATTGTTCTCGAGGGGCTGGGTTCACACCTTCTTCAAACGGCACGGCACACCTCAGCAGTAGCCCCGGCCCAAAATTGGGATGTTTGCCAGGGTTGATAAACATTGTCATAGAAGATGCGAGGCAAGCTGAATGAGAGGCGGTCCCTACTATTTTGGAAAGTACTTACTTGTAAATGTTAGATCAGTGAGTCTTCTGATTAGTTAATACTGACGTAGAATTAACTGCACAGCTTCAGTGAACCCATTACTACTTTTACAACCGAACCATCGTACTCAGGTACACCCTCAGTACCGGTCCACTTTCACCAATAAAATAAATAAAGACTGCTTAAAACTTACTGAGATCCACGTGGTCTTCGGGTTCCTGTTCAAGGTGGTCTTCAGGTTCCTGTTTAATAGAAACAGTCCTGGCTGGAGAACTGATCTTCACCTGCAGACTGGACTCCACACACTGATCTGGAATGAAGGAATACAGCACAAAATAATAAGGACTTTGATGTGACATAAATAAGGAGGACTATACTATATATAGAGACTATAGGCATGTATAATATTAAACTTCAAAAGTAGGTGTGTGAGAATAGGTGTGTGGAGGGGGAAGTTAAACTCAATCATCAAAATTGAGCCTAATGGTTGGTCTATTGGTATAATGATCCCCAAAAACAGATCTACAACCTAACAACACTTCACCATGCAAACGCTGTGTCATACATGCAGACAGTGTATAGTTTGATGTTGTAACAGACATACCTGCAGTGTGTAGTTTGATGTGTGTGTAACAGACTAGCCCTAGAATGTCTGTGATCTTACATACATTTCAAGTATTCCAAATACACAGTCATAGATCTCTCTCGGTCCCCCACTGTGTAGTGCCCATCTGCGCGGCCATAAAAGTGCTCTAAACTCCGTCTGTACTCACCCAATAATTAATTCCTAAGACGTGGAGTCATATTTTGTCCTCTAGTTTCATATCCATGTGAAAGTTCTGCCAGAAAACGTGTGTTTAGTCAAATATCTCCACTTATTCACGAGCTGCACACGGACGAGTTCTGTGCGACGCGAGGGGCCAGGAATGATTGCAGCACTGAATATACGTAACTTCCATAAGGACGCACAAATGTTTGGGACACACAATTGACAGGTGCTTGTGATTGGTGCGGGGTAATGAATCATCACCTGCCAATTGTGTGTCCCAAACATTTGTGCGTCCTTATGGAAGTTACGTATATTCAGTGCTGCAATCATTCCTGGCCCCTCGCGTCGCACAGAACTCGTCCGTGTGCAGCTCGTGAATAAGTGGAGATATTTGACTAAACACACGTTTTCTGGCAGAACTTTCACATGGATATGAAACTAGAGGACAAAATATGACTCCACGTCTTAGGAATTAATTATTGGGTGAGTACAGACGGAGTTTAGAGCACTTTTATGGCCGCGCAGATGGGCACTACACAGTGGGGGACCGAGAGAGATCTATGACTGTGTATTTGGAATACTTGAAATGTATGTAAGATCACAGACATTCTAGGGCTAGTAACAGACATACCTGCAGTGTGTAGTTTGATGTTGTGTGTGTAACGGACATACCTGCAGTGTGTAGATAGATGTTCATATCAAAATCAATGTCCAGCAGTTTGTTTTGTTTCTCCAGCAGAGTTTCTAGTGTCTCTATCTCTCTCTGGAAGAGGTTGCACATGAACTCTGCAGCCGCACTGAGGCGCTCCAACACAAACACTCTGACAAGCTTCACACAACAAACATCAGCACCACGCTGCTGTTTGTCCAAAACACACAATATCTCCTCTCCCACTGACGTCATGTGTTCATTTATCTTCAGCCGTACAGACTCCATTTGACACGTTTTTACCTCCTTTATGACACGTTTTTCACCAAGACCACAACACCCACTTACTTTCGGGTGTTTCACACATGCGCATTGAAGGATCCAGGCACAGTTGCCTTCTTAGTGCCTTTTGCCCCCCTGGTGGAAGAGGTGTGTAAGTGAAGATAGAGCCTCCTGTAGCTGTGGAAAGACAGTCTGTCCTCCCTCACTGTGAGTCCTTAGAGTTTGACTGTGGTGTGTCCTGGAGTCTGAGCAGGAGGACAGAGTGGAGATTTGGAGTGAAAACACCGCCTTTTATCTTGAAGAGGAGAAACACCTCCTCCCACCTCCTCACATTCTTCCAGTTCACTGCAGTCAGGGTCTATTTCAATGTGAAAGGCTCATAACAAAAGACAGTGTAATGATGGGCCATCACCAAAGAAACATTTACATTGATGCCAGTTCCAATGTGTTTTGTTTCATATTGACTGTTTTTTCTTTGCCAAAGAAAGCAAACCCAGACACAAAAACATTTCACTGACATGTAAACATGTGATGACACAAAAGTGGATTCTGATTATGTCAAAAGTTAATTTAGAAGTTTAGCTATTGATATGGTTATTCTATGGAATTGTCCATTCAGATAACAAAATGTTACTTCTCTGTGAAAACAAGTGTGTTTGTTGGACATTACAATGATACGCCATCATGCCACCCTTTTTCGTTTTTGAAAATGTACGGAATTCTGGGTTTTATCAGCACTGCACACAGAGCGCTGAGAGTGGGGAGTTTTTACTATATACTTTACTAATTATATTATAATGACCTTGTTTCCACCATTCGGAGATTGTGGAACAGTTGTCTGGCTACGTGAGACTACTTGAGTTGAGCACAGTCCATAATGCTTCTCTCTCTCTCTTCTTTTATGTCCCAGAAAGGTTTGGTAGTCTCGCAACATACTTTTGTGAGCCGTAGCTTTGATAAAAATAAAAAAAAGACAAAAAGGCATTAAAAACAACATCATGCATATTTAAAAATAGCCGATCTACAAGCTCACAACGTGTCGCATGAACTTTTACTTTTGGTACTTAAAGTATATTTTGATGCCAATACTTTCGTACTTTTACTCAAGTAACATTTTGAACACAGGCCTTTTACTTGTAACAGAGTATTTCTACATTGCAGTATTGATACTTTTACTTAAGTAAAACATGCAAGTGCTTTTTCCACCACTGCATACAGTACACGTGTATCGTCTTTGATTACCACCAACACTGTTCACATCACACCCTACAAGGAGTGTCAGAAAAGTAACAGGAATGTGGCAGCCATGCTCATGACTCAATGCTAATTAGGCTCTGTCTCTTGGTTTCTGGGTCGTACTGGAAGGGTTAGGGCTAGGGTTAACCCTACGAGTCCTAACCCTAGCCTTAATCCTAACACAACTTAACCAGGAATTTCAACTTGAATCTTTGCTCCATGCAGTGGTGGAAAAAGTACTGCACATTTTTTACTTTAGTAAAAGTATCAATACTGCAGACATATAGAAATACTCTGTTACAAGTAAAAGTCCGGAATTGAAAATTTACTTGAGTGAAAGTACAAAAGTATTGGTGTCAAAATGTACTGAAAGTACCAAAAGTAGAAAGTGCTCATCGCAGAATGTCCCATTTCACAAATGTATGTATGTTTTCAAATGTATGAAATGTTAAAACATCTTTTAAAAATAGCAGATCTACAAACTCACAATACATCGCATCGCGACACATTGTGAGCTTGTAGATTTGCTATTTTCAAATGGCTGAAATGTATATAGGGCTGAAGTGGTTAATGTATGTTTTGTAATAATAATAAAAATCTGCAAAGTAACTAGTAACTTAAGTTTTCAAATAATTATAATGGAGTAAAAGTACAATATTTGGTTCTGAAATGTAGTGGAGTAGAAGTAAAAGTATTGAAAATTGGAAATACTCAAGTAAAGTAAAAATACCTCAAAATTGTACTTAAGTACAGTACTTGAGTAAATGTACTTAGTTACTTTCACCACTGGCTCCATGTTTGTGCCACCTCCAGAAGGTAACTGGAACAGAAGCACAGAGTGAGAGAAGTGAACAATATTATAGCACAGTGGACCCCCATAACTCTGAAGAGTGTGCAAATTGAAACCAAATGGACCCATTACGGGTCTGTTTGGTTCAATTTGTACACTCTCAGAGTTACAGACCTCCAAGGGCCCAATTGGAACACTGTCGAGGAACCCTGAGGGTCCCTGGACCCCACTTTGAGAACCACTGTAATATAGCAGAATAGTGGTGAGATGTTGCGAAACACAATGACATAAGCGGCTAATCAATTAGCATTGAGTCATGAGTGTGGCTGCCACGGTCCTGTTACTTTTCTGACTGACACACCTTGTATATGTCAGAACCTCAGTTTGATATTCATTAGGTCACAAACCCCCATTTGATACCCTTTACATCTCTGGGACCCTGTAATCTACACTGTGAAATCCTCTGTGTTCATTTAACTCTGAGAGTTTACACATTGAACCAAATGGACCCTGGTAATACCTCTCAGATGGACCCCCTAGTGTCTACGGACCAGACGTTGAGAAACGTTGTGCTATTTGAGTTGATCTATACTTCTACACTTTCAGGAGGACATTGTTGCTGTCGCGCAGAAACCTCTTATCTCCATATTCTAACCTTTTGTTTTCTTCGTAAATTAACGCCCTACTTGATCATACTACAGCGTCACTCAAAAGCATCAAAAGTAGCAGATCTGCAAGCTAGAAACGCGGCGCGAAGCGACGCGTTTTGAGCTTGTAGATCTGCTACTTTTGCTATTTTCTTTATTTGAATCCTGAAAAATAACAGTTTTGGACATATGAGGTTTCCACCCGACAAAGACGATATTATACTGTTAGGTTGTCAATGACAGGTTTAGTTCCAACAACAATAAAAGTGGCCTTTCGGCTTTAATCAACTAAATGGGGTTTATTGAACTGGACTTCTTTCCTTAATATCTTTAATGGAATTGTATGCACCACAATGACACGTCATTAAAAGAACAATAACATTCATGGACTGTGACAGAACAAGAAACTATAAGTGCTGATGATAGTCTGAGGAAAGAAACACTCACACTTTTTTCTCTCTTGCACATGAATTATGGCACTTCTTTGGCACTTTGTAAATAAACGTATTTCACCAAGACTCTCATCCCTTTTCTGTCAGTGTTCAATAATAAAAAAAAGGGGGGGGGGGGTAGTTGCTTATTTGGGCTCGCTTCCTAATGTTTTTTTAAACCAGTAGTTCCCAACTGTTGTCAAGTTCCCCCAGATTAATATGTATTTGTGTGCGGACCCCCATCTGAAAATATTTGTGCTAGGGACCCACATACACGATTTGTGTTTAAATGTTTCAAAAAATATTCCAAAAAATGTACTTTTTTTCCCCAATATGTTTTGAAAACAACAGATCTAGAAGCTCACAACATGTCACGATGTGGCGCGTTGTGAGCTTGTAGATCTGCTATTTTCAAATACCTGATGTAAAGTGGTAAAACTTAGCCTAGTTGCTTCTTTTGGGCTTGTTTTCATAGACGTCACGTGGCCACTTGTTTCTCTTGCAAAATCTGGCAACACACTGATGACCTGCATTGCACCTGCAGCCTGCTAGGGAGGAAGTGGACATATTGAATGAAGCAGCAGAAAGGAGAAGGGACAAGAATAAAGTGATCAGTGGCTGCCATTTTGTGGTGCCACAGATATAAACCCCATTCATTTTCCCCATAGAGATTTCTGAAAATATTTATATTAATTATTTTAAGCCTGGAACCAAGCCATCCAGGCTCCTGGTGAATCTGTTCTGTGTAAAATAAAATAAAAAGAAGAAGAAAACCAATATTCATTCAATATGATATATAATTAAATATTCAAATATGTTTTTGACACATAATCAAATGTTTTATGGTTATGATTCACCAGCAGCCTGGATGGCTTGGTTCCAGGCTTAAATTAATTTATATATTTTCGGAAATATCTGTGAGAAAAAAAAATATTGTGTTAATTATTAGGCTAAAACCTGATTATCAGCCTGAAGCTGCGAGTGGGCGGGGTCTATGGTATGGAACCAGGCTACTAAAACTAGCCTCCCAGACCTGATTTCCGGACTTGTAACAGAGAGAGTATTTCTACATTGCGGTATTGATACTTTTACTTAATAATTTGGAGTTGCCTTGAACTCGCAGTGATTGAACATCGTGTGACTTAATTTATAGTCTACTTTAGCTCTGAAACATCATGACAGTCATGGATGAACTTCAACCTGGTGTTTGCACGTTCTCCATTTACATACACGGATTTCAAATATGAAGTGCTTACCTCATGGCCACAGATGTTACAATTGTGTACGTTTGCTCAGAATTACCCGTATCTTCCGTATTGTTCAATTAAAAGTATTTTAATCCGATTGGTGGCCATTTTCTCCGTATTTTTGCCAAAGGCTTTCGACTACGCGACCCTATCGGTTGGGAAGTGTATTGCACTCTGATAAATTATAACTATGAGAAAATGGCCACCGATTGGATTAAAATGCTTTTTATTGAACAATACGGAAGATACGGGTACTTCTGAGGGCCTGAACATAATTTTAACATCCGTGGCCATAAGGTAAGCACTTTATATTTGAATTCTGAACGTTTATGTAGATGTACGGGTTCTAAATGGAGAAAGTGCAAACACTATTTTGAAGTTCATACATGACGGTCATGACAGACGACAACAACACCGTCTGTAGGCTAGCCCATGGTTCCCAAACTTTTTAGCTCAAGACCTAGCCCTGAAACATGACTGTCAGCTTGTATACAAGCGTCATGTGAACCATGGCTACTCAAGACCCAAAAGAGAAATTAGACCCAAACTAGTGAAAATAGCAGATTTACAAGCTCACACAACGCGCTGCGACGCGTTGTGAGCTTGTACATCTGCTATTTTCACTAGGGTCCTGCAGGGTCCTATTTTCACTACTTCTTAAACGTTTTTAACATTTATTTTACGCAAATTACGGATTTTCTTTTCATTTTATTTATGAAATACTTTTGTAGATGTTGGAATTGTTTTTAATTGATGAAAAAACATGTTTTAAACTTTTTTAAATCTTTTAGATTTGTTTTCAAATTTTATTTTTTAATGTAGGAGATATAGATATTTACTCGTGACCCATAAACATTGGTCCGCGACCCAAAGATGGGTCCCGACCCATGTTTGGGAAACAGTGGGAGCCGCTAGACGGATTTATAGAGACAAATCAGGGCTTGAGTCTGTGTCTCTGTCGCCTAGCAACGCGACGCTGCAACGCCCCCTAACAACATCAGCTGGCCTGCTGCTGGGAGCACAGAGACAAGTAGCAGGAGACTCTAGACTAGAGTTATGAAAGGCCCCACAACTGTCCTATTTGACACAGAAACATTGCTGTTTTGTTGCTGAAAATAACTATATACTGATAATGTCCGACTCAGAGGAGGCCGTGCCATGCTTTGTGGAGGACCCCAGGGTGAGGTTTATTGGGGGTAAAGTGTGTGTGTTGTTGGGACTGAGGCTCCAGACATGGGAGCAGAGCCTCACATCACAGCAGGAGGTTCAGACTGTGATCACAGACTTCTTAGAGAGACAGAACATCATATTCTTCACCCTGTCTTCAGACGGCTCTCTGGATGCTCACCTAGAGGTAAGAATACATTATAAGCTTTCCTTAATGAACGCGTCAACATGTGACAACATACACATGCTTGCAAAACGTGCCACTGATTAGTCCAGTGGTTCCCCAAACTGGGGGGTTGAGACCCCCAGGGGTGGTCCCCAAATGATTTTGAGGGGGTCCACAGATGATTAGCTTAATGTGTAACATTGTTTTCTCACTCAACAGTGAACAAACCAACATACTGTATAAGTGTAAACAAAGTATCTGCACATTTATAAAGTGACAATTTAATGACTTTTAAGACCTTTTTAATACCAAATTGGCCAAATTGTCAAATATTACGTATGAAAGAGGCAAACGTGAAAATAGCCGATCTACAAGCTCTCAAACTAAATATAATAAGAAGGGTGTTGTATTTTAGGTTGTATTATTCATTTGGCCTGTATGTTTTAGTTGGTTATTTGTTTGATCATTGTTTGTGATACATGGAAAAGTGTTGTGTATGAAGTCCATAATATGGGCTGGGCTTCCTTGGAAGCATGACACTTTAATAATGCGTACAATTCAAAGTGCTTGTCAGGGTAGGGGACGGGGGGACGGGATCCCCAGTTCTGTCAGGGTGGGGGGGGGGGGGAGATTCCCAGTTCAAATGAGATTTCTTTTGAGGGGACGTTTAAATTTGGAACCCTTGGATTAGGCTAGCTTTGGCATTACTCAGTGTATTCTCGTTATTGCTTGAGCCTGCCAGACTGATGCCAAACCTGAATCCTCTGAAGTAAAAGCAACTGTCAACTTATTTCAACTTTTAGGTTCCATCTGCTCCTCCTCTACTCAAGCACGTCTACCTCCTGAAGAAAAGGAGAGGCGTTCCACTCGACTCTGACAACTGCAGGGAACTGGTGACTTTTGGCTCGTTGTCTCAGTCAGCAATGCAACAGCTGTCAAACACCGTAGAACAGGTAAATATATCACTTTACAACCTGTCATCCATCTAGTAATGTAATAAAGGCTACAACATGTGTGCTAATTTGTCCTGTAAAACATGTTGTTGTCAGTAATTGTTATGTGTTCAACACCTTGCAGTGATGGAAGAAGTAAGCAATGATGTTTTACTCAAGTAGAGTACCAAAAGTAAAATTAACTTTAGAAGTCATTATGCAGAATGTCCCATTTCATGTTTGTTTTTTTGAGTAGTCAATATTTTTTACCCCCTTTTCGAACCCACAACCTCCGTGGTGGTGGGCAGCGCCACCCGAGCTCCCATCATTAAAAAAAAAAAAAGTCAAAATCTTCTACAAGCTTACAGCGCATTTCTGGCTAATCGTTGTCAGCTTGTAGATTGGCTTTTTTTCTCGAATAGACAAGGTTTGAAATACGGCTTAATTAGTTAAATAGTATATTTTGTAATTGAAATCTACAAAGTAACTTGTCATCAACGTTTTAAAGCATTTGTAGTGGAGCAAAACGTTAAATATTTGCCTTTGAGATGTAGTGAAGTAGAAATATAAAGTATTTAAAAATGGACATACTCATTTAAACTAAAAGTACCTAAAAAAATGCACTTAAATTCAGTACTTGAGTAAATGTACATGTTCCACCACTGCCAACCTGTCATCCATCTACTGTAATATACAACATGTGTCTTAATTTGTCCTGTAAAGAATAATTGCTGACCATTGTCAGTAATGTTTATGTGTCACTCAGCCTTCATGATTACTGCACAAACTATGTCTAATTTCTCTTCCGATTAAGGTGTGTGTGCCGCTGCTGTCAACCAAGACCAACCACGTGACGTGGCCCAACCTGATGTGCGAGGACATCAGCCGCCACGCAGAGAAGATGAGGAACAAGACGTCCGTGGTCAGAGGACAGTGTCTGGGACGCACTGTCCTCCCTGTCCCCCCGGGGACATGTGACATCCACAGTTATTACCGTACCATGCAACTGTAAGGAACAACTATAGTTCTTACTGTACCATGCAACTGTAAGGAACAACTATAGTTATTACTGTACCATGCAACTGTAAGGAACAACTCTCACCTTCAAGGTGTCTGTGATACCGCATTGGCCGCTGCAGTTCATTGGAGCGACCTGTATCGCGGCCACCATATTAGAGGGGTCACACTTCCTGACTCCTGGCCAATCACAGCGCATCTTTTCCGTGACTTGGCAGAATCTAGTTGTATAAAAATACACCAGGATATTTTTATACAACTAGATTCTGACAAGTCCCGGAAAAGATGCCATGGCCAGGTTTGATTTGCCCCCTCTAACATGGCATCCGCGATACAGACGCCCCAGAGTCGGAGGAGACGTCTACCTTTATGTCTATGGGCATATTAGCCTATGCACAGCAGCCATATTGGAAAGAAATTGGGCCTCTTCCTTACTTCCTTCAAAACCGCCATAAAAGAGCACCTGTCTGCAA
Source organism: Gymnoscopelus braueri (assembly GCF_963280865.1). NCBI lineage: Eukaryota > Metazoa > Chordata > Actinopteri > Myctophiformes > Myctophidae > Gymnoscopelus > Gymnoscopelus braueri. The sequence continues at coordinate 11,751,922 of NC_137605.1, forward strand.
TTTGCAACTGGTCGTAGACAAGTCTTCTAAGCTTGACACCAGAAATGACCCCCCCCCCCCCCCCCCAAATGTTTTCTGTACATACCGGTACATACCGCTGAAGTTTATGTCTTGTTGTTGTCTACGATTATAATCTGTACAACTCTTGGATGCTTTACCAATACATAAAGATTTGATTTATACCCAAGTCCGCTTTCTCAGTGACTTTGTACTGTGTTTCCTATGAGGTGTGACGGCTATGACAGGACACTGATCCACACCATCGAGTCCCTGGGCATCACCTGGACCCACCTGATCCACAAGGTTCTGAAGGAAGATTCATCAGAGCTGCTCCGAACCGGCAGCAACCCGGGACCCTACGCGGAGCTGGACTTCTGGTCGTCCAGGAAAAGCAACATCGAGAACATCTACCAACAGGCAACGCTCACTATTATTCCTTGATTAACAGTAACACCATGTTTGAGTTTGATGATACTTTTGTTCTTCTGAATGGTAATGTTTTGCTACCTATACATTCTCTGCTTCAGAGTCCCATGGTTCAGATGTTCTACTGAATGCTAATGTTTTGCTACCTAACGTTTTCAGCTTCAGAGTCCCATAGTTCAGAAGAAGTTCTACTGAATGCTAATGTTTTGCTACCTATATGTTCTCAGTTTCAGAGACCCATAGTTCAGAAGATGTTCTACTGAATGCTAATGTTTTGCTACCCGTATATTCTCAGCTTCAGAGTCCCATAGTTCAGAAGATGGTGAAGATCCTGGAGGTGGTGGAGAGCAGCTATCACCCAACTATCACCACTCTGATTGTCAACGTGTTTGATGGTAAGACAATGTTGGTGTCTGATTCAAACAAAGTCACTGGCTTTGTACATCAGTTGATGTGTTATTTAAATGTACAATTTGTACAGCAGCAGCATTATCAAGAGGACATCATTTTGTTTATAATTGCATGGTGAATTTGTATGGAATTGAAAGAGAGGTTCAGGTTTTGGGTGCAGTGTCGCGTGCCGAAAATAGGTCTCTCAAACCAGACAAGTCTTCCACCATCTTGGAATGCTACATAGAGTCTGTAACTACACATACTGAAAGCCACAAATGGAAGCTGTCATCCGTTTGTCATTTCCGTTCAGGACATATATATCTAAAAATAATTTCAAATATATTTTGGAATTTCCATTTTTGCTAACCACCATGCTAGACAGCTTGGTGGTTAGCTACAAAACTACAAAAGCAAAACGGAAGTTATGAGGAAGGAAAGACATCCGCTTTACAATCTGCGCATTTTCAACAGTACTGTCTCAAGAGACTACTGTGGCCATAACATGCCTCACTATTCACCCCCAGCGCTACAAGAAGCCCGGGACATTGAGCTCCACCTGCGGCCGCTGCGTGCACATCTGTCTCAGCTGGAGAAGGAAGAGTTTCCACGTAGGGAGGCCTTCGTCCCGGCTCTGTTCCACATGGTGTCTCTGGTGTGGACGCGCTGCCCGGCGTACCGGACGCCAGCACGCATCGTGGTGCTGCTGCAGGAACTGTGCAACCTTCTCATCCAACAGGTTGGGTCTGTTCTGCTGCTTGGCATCTCTGCTTTCCTTTGTTTATTCAGGGAAGCTCATTGAGATCAAGCTCTCTTTTTCAAGCACTCCCTGAGAACAGCATATACAACACATACACAAGTGAAGAACAATAATAAACATTTGAATCACAATACAACATCACAGATGCAAATAAACATAGTGTTACATGAAACAGGTGCAGTCACTATGTAGTGTGTCCTCAAGGAGCACCCTAAATGTCTGTATTGAGACCAATCACACCAGTTTCAGAGAGTCCTGAAGTTTTTCCATTTGTGTGGAGCATAATAACTGAAAGCAGTCTTTCCTTGTTCACTGCTCTTACGTGGACTGGTATATCTACAGTAATGTGTGTCAGTGAACGTGTTGAATGTCCATGTCCTATGTGGTTCATAGTGTCACAGTGTGTACTTGGTGAGGACCCAGATGAAGCAAGGCAGGTCAAGTCCAGTAATAATTCATTAGACGCTAAACCTTTTAGTTACCTTGTTGTAATATTTTTGAATTACTTAATATTATTAACAGTTCGCTTTCAATGTCTCTCTGAGCATCAGATGACTTTGAAAAACCATGGTTCTCTCCAGGCTTCAGAGTACCTGTGTGCAGAGCAGATACTCAAGGACGACGTAGAGGAAGGTCTGGAGAGGCTGAGGAACGTGGTGAGAGTCTTCAGGCGGTTCAGGGACACGTTCCACACATACAGGAGGAAGAACCCGGCCAACAGCCAGGCTCCCTGCTGGGACTTCCAGTCCTCGCTGGTTTTCACACGTTTCGACCGCTTCCTCGGTCGTGTTCTACACATACAGGTGAGGTCGTCCCTTCAGCCGGACGAGTGGCTTTTTAATTGAAGATTTGTCTGTAAAGGGCCGTTCATACCAAACACGATAATTATAATGATAACTATAACTGTATCGTTCACCATTGTCTTTGTTATAGTTGTAGTGTGAACTCTGCCATCCACTTGACCTTTTTATTTTTAAAACTGTGTCTTTTCAGTAATACTGTAGTTATAGCCCTTGGTGCTTCCTGGAAATATGTATCTTCTTAGCAATTATTCTACTGATTATCTTTCCCATTAATAGACAATTGAGAAGCGTGTTTTTCAACAACAACAACATAATTATCATATATCAATTAATTTATACAAAATTTTTTTCTTCATTCAATTTCATAATTAACAAAATCGATTAATTAACCAGTACCACTTAAGCCCTATATCAAACTTAGCCGCACAACAGTTTTGCACAAAAAATGCAAAAATGTCTATGTTTTGTTCTTAGGACTTGTTTGAGACCATGCTGGACTTCCAGAGGTTGGAGAAGCTGGAGTTTGGAGGACTGAAAGGCAGAGTGTTCAGCCAGCAGGCCGCTCACATGTTCACTGAGTTTACACAGCTCTGTCAAGTCTTTAAGGAAAGAGAATACAACCCACTGGATGACCAGATTCAGGTAATATTTCTATAACGTTGCTGTATCGGTCAGAAACCTCTTTATCTCCATATTTTAACGTTTTGAGTTTTTTTTCGTAAATTAACGCCCCGACTTGATCATACTACAGTGTCACACAAAAAGCATACAAAGTAGCAGACCCACAGGCTTGAAAAACACGGTATGTAGCGACACTTTCCGAGCTTGTAGATCTGCTACTTTTGCCATTTATTTATTTGAATCCTGAAAAGTAGCAGTTTTGGACATATGAGGTTTCCCACCCGACAGAGACGATAAGAATATACTTTAAAATGCTTTAACCACTTGAAGAACCATTTTTTTGGCAAACATATTATTATAGAGCTCTGGGGGACTCCGGTCAACTAAGTATAGGGTTTTAAGTTAACTTGCTTTAATTCAGGATGAGGATGGCATAATATCGAGGTATAGTATCGTTATCCTCTTATCTCATACTTTTTGTATTTTTTCGTAAGGACTGCCATGGACTAAGTACATTTACTTGAGTAAATGTACTCAGTTACTTTCCACCACTGGTTAACAGTGTGTTGGTCAGTGTAGTGGACAGCTGTAATTCATTGTGATGGACACACAGAGATAAGACCGCTTCAGTGACATGATGAACGGTGTGTGATGATGACCAGGCCATGTCAGGACGGGTGTTAGTGCTCATAAAAGCTGCCCAGCATAGTAACAACACTGCTTATACTAACAAACCAATCCTACAACACATCACCGATGTGCGCCATTCTTATCATCAAAACAAATAATGTCTTGAACGGAAACGATTGTCGGGGAGCGATTGTTGTGGATTCATGTATTTGCATTCATATATTGTGTTAACAACAACTTTAAAGGGATCGTTCACCCCCCAAAATGTTTTTTTCTATCAATTAGTCACCCCATTGAGACTTGAATTCATGGATATTTTAGTTTTTGTCACATTCCTATGCCAATATTCCGGTAGGAGACACAAAGAGTCTCCTTTGTGTCTCCTACCGGAACCGCTGCCTACCGGTCCGCTGGTCATCAAATTATTGGCTTGGGAATGCAAAAAAATATATATCTTTTTTTTGGGGTGACCTAGCCCTTTAAACCTGGCGTCCCGTTTTTGGGTCGTCATTATAGGCAAACATTTTCAGAAATTCTCAAAACTTCACACATGCGTATGAATGTCAGGGCTGCAGCTACATCGGCTAACTGAACTGTTATTCAATACTGATGAATTCATGGTTTTTGTTGAAAGGATTTTGAAAAAGACTATACAGACTTCAAAGTGAAGCTTGAGGACTTTGAGCGCCGCCTTGCCTCTGTTCTCTGCCTGGCGTTTAAGGACTGCTGCAGCTTGGAATCAGCCTTTAAGGTGAGTGAGAGTTTGAAACCCACACTCTGCTCCCAGTGTCAACACCCAACCTGCCGCCCCCACAAACACTTCACAAACACACACATTAACATGAACCCATTCAATCCGGAACGCATCTGTGTCATTTGGCTGTGTCCGATGTCTTTGGCAATTCAACAATAGCAGATCTACAAGCTCATAGCGTGGCACGAGTGCGACGCTATGAGCTTGATAGATCTGCTATTTATTACATTTTTTTCTTGAAAATCTTTGAATATATATGTTTTTTAAAGTGAACATTTTTAACTCAAATGGTTTTTACTTCTGGGGATTCTACAAATGTCTTCTAAATCATAACAGTTAAACAAAACAAAAAAAATCTAACTTTTTCCATGTGAAGGACCACCCAAAATTATACCCCCCCCCCCCATTTTAAAATATTTTGTTCCAGGGACCCCCACCAGAAACAAAGATTTTAGTTACAAATGGTCGCTTCAAAAATAATATATTCAAAGATTTGCACACATTTTCACAATTTATTTCCCAAATAGCTAAAATCATCTGACACCGACACAGCTAAGACACATGTAACATGAGTTATACTACATAGTTGTGCGTGGGTGTCACGCACCCTCCCCCAAAAAAAGCAGATCTACAAGCTCACAAGACTCCTCTGTCAACTCAGGAAAGGGAAGAAGAATAGAGATAGAACAAGGCCAACAGGTCAGACATTCAAATATTACTGATATGTGTATAGTATATGCAAGCAGGTAAGCACGCAACCAAATATCAATCAGGCTTCAGCAAGGCCACCTACAGTATGTGAGAATGAAGCTGCACTGATGTTAATAAATAGATCATGTGACCCTGAACTGACTCTGTATTCTCTAGCTGTTGGTTATCTCTGGACCCTTCCTGGAGAGAAGACACATCAAGCAGATCTTCAGTCCCAACTACCTGGTTCTGCAGCAGTACTTCAGGGAAGAGCTGGAGAGATGTAAACTCCTTTATAAGTCTCAGCTGCACCAGGTACTGTATTACAGAGATGTAAACTCCTTAATAAGTCTCAGCTGCACCAGGTACTGTATTACAAACAGTGGTGGAAAAGGTACTCCAATATTTTACTTAAGTAAAAATAGCAATACCACAATGTAGAATACTCTGTTACAAGTAAAAGACCTGTGTTCAAAATGTTACTAAAAGTACAAAAGTATTGGCATCAAAATATACTTAAAGTACCAAAAGTAAAAGTATCTAAATGTTTGAAAATAGCTGATCTACAAGCTCACAACGCGCCGCGACGCGTTGTGAGAGATACATTGTTGTGAGAGATACATTGTTGTGAGAGATACATTGTTGATACATTGTTGTGAGAGATACATTGTTGTGAGAGATACATTGTTGATACATTGTTGTGAGAGATACATTGTTGTGAGAGATACATTGTTGTGAGAGATACATTGTTGATACATTGTTGTGAGAAAACAATGTATCAAGTGCTCGGATCCAATACAAAATATGTTGTTTGTTTTTTTAACTTGATACATTGTTTTTTGTCCCTGTCTCAAATAAATCGAATATGAATTTTTATATCCGAATATAATTTTCTATGTGCTCTACCAAGTGAGCAACCAGGGTGCCTTTGTTTATTAACACTTTTGCCACGGGATCTGTTGTTGTGGTCGCGGTATCTTAGCCCGGACGGATGGTGGGTGGAAATATGCCGGCATGGACTATAGGAAGCATTATTCTAAAGTGAACTAATTCTGTTTTTCTTCTTCTTGTTGACAGGCGGACATGGGGTTGACTAGAAACATGCCGCGCACATCAGGAGCCCTGAAGTGGGCGAAGACGCTGAGAGAACGAATTCAGACTCCGTGGGAGAACCTCAGATTTCTCTTTGACACGTTGGTGCAAATTTCTTCTCTCTTGACATGACGGTATTATCAAAAGATCAAATACAATGGTTTGGATAAGCTTGGATCCAATGACACTTTCTTCACTCGTACACCTACGTCAGTGTTTGTTTGACCCCCAGTTTGATATGCATTTTATTTCTGGGATCCCAATCTGTTACCAACCTCAAAGTGTTAATTTAATTCTAAATGGAACTTTTGTAACTCAGGAACCAAACTGACCCTTACGGGTCTGTAACTCTAACTACTGTATTTAGCTGTGGGACACCCTCGAACCCACTCAAGGACCCCTGGGGGTCCCTGGACCTTACATTGAGAACCATTGGCCTATGTCAGTGTTTCTTAATCCAATCCAGTCTCATGATAATTCAATAAATAATACAGACATTTGGAAGCAAACTGTCAAACACTTAGATAAACAACAAACCAAACCTGACAGGTCTTTGATCTATCAGGTCTGGGGCATTAACTCTTTGACTGCGGACGACGCGATAACGCGTCAAGTGCTACTTTGTCCAGTTGGCCGTCGACGCGCTCGACGCGCTGGACGCGCGTTCATTGTTTAATCTCTGATTGCGCTATGCTGCTTAATATTCAATGTTATTCTCGAGTTCCACTTACTTCACGGACATCTGCATCCGGTTTCATGACCTGGATTCCGTTTCCGGTTTTTGATTCTTTTCCCCAGTCATTTTCGTCCAAAATAGGTAAATAAACGGTCTTTCACACGGTATGACGGACAAACGGACAGTTTCTCTTCTATAATCTATGGTCTGGGTGACGATCAGTCATCGCCGTCGTGTATCACGACGGCATTTTGGCGATCAAAACAATCTGGGACGACGTCACTTCCGTTTTCATGTTTTTCCTTGTCTAATCTACCAAGAAGGCTGAGAGAGACCCAACGACTTGATCAAGCAGTCATGTGCTGCACTCTAGTGGCGGATTTGTGCTGGGTCTTTACATTATGTCCCCTTAAATTATTTTCATGAGAAAAATTCAAAATATAAAAATAAAAAAACACGAAAATTGCTGGCACTGGGGGAGTACTTTATGAAAATACTCTGGCAGTCAAAGAGTTAAAGGAATAGTTCACCCCAAAAAAAAAAAATCTATCGATTAGTCACCCCATGGAGACTTGAATTCATGGATATGTTTTAGTTTTTGTTGCATTCCTAAGCCAATAATTTGATGACCAGCGAACCAGTAGGCAGCGGTTCCGATAGGAGACACAAATGAGACTCTTTGTGTCTCCTACCAGAACCGCTGCCGGTCATCAAATTATCGGCTTAGGAACGCGACAAAAACTAAAGAAATATCCATGAATTCAAGTCTCCATGGGGTGACCGATTTCATTTTGGGGGTGAACTATCCCTTTATTAACGTGCTAATAGTTTTTTGTGCGTTTCTTTTTTTATGTTCAGGTCCGTGGAGGGTGTGGACATGGGGCAGGAGAACCACATGTACATGGAGGGTGTGGACATGGGGCAGGAGAACCACATGTACATGGACACATTGACCCTCTTGGACCGCTATGAGGTGGACGCCTGCACTGACTGGCGTCAGGGCCTGGAGCAGGTGTGTCACTTCAACCTGGACCAGCCTCTCCTCTCCAGAAACACCTCGTCTGGCCTCATCTCTGTCAACTTCAACCCAGAGGTAGTAATGTTTCCATGACACTGACAGTCATTATTATACCACACTTCATCCCTATACCTGGTGTGAAGGTCTAAAGGAGAAAACATTTAGATTTCTGTGTGTTTATACGGCCATGCCTTCTCCTATATCTCAGCTTATCGCGGTATTGAGAGACGTCAAATACATCCAGGCTCTGGACCAGACCAACATCCCGGCTGCCGCCATGGAGGTGTTCCAGAACCGAGAGATGTTCATGAAGGTAGGCAGTAGGCACTGCAGTGTTGATTTCCACAGCAAATTTAGATTTCCGTTTTTTTTTTTTGAATAAAATTCCATTTAGTCATATTTTCGTCATCTGAAATGTTTTAGTTTTTGTCTAGTTTAACCCATTGAGACCTGAAGCCGATTCTACATGTTTCTATATCAGTGGTGCTCAATCTTTTTCATGTCAAGGACCCCAAAATTATATGTATTTGACCATGGACCCCCATCAAAATATTTAGTTCCAGGGACCCCCCAGAAGCAAAGATTTGAGTTAAAAATGTTCGCTTTGAAAATATATATATTGAAAGATTTGCACACATTTTCACAAATTTTCAAAAATAGCAGATCTACAAGCTCGTAGCGCGGCACTCGGTGCTATGAGCTTGTATGTCTGCTATTCTTGAATAGCCCAAAGTGTAAAATAATGCTTTTTTAGCTCAAATCTAAAAATGACACAGTTCCAGATGGGTGAAGTCGACTAAATATCATAAGATTATAGTCGACTAAATCTACTGTTGATTTAGTCAGAGGAGCAAGTTACAGCCGGGTCTTTCGCGGGGTCGCTACAATATATATGTTTGTTTGTTGTTCCTCCAGTATGTGAGCAGTCTCCAGCTCCTTGTCCGGTGGTACAACAAGGTGAAACAGACCATGCTGGAAGTGGAGCTTCCTCTCATCAGAGCAGAGCTGGACGCCATCGATCAGCATCTGACCCGGGCGGAGAGCAGCCTGACGTGGCAGGACCCGGACTGCTGGAGCTTCATCACCACCACCAAGCAGCAGGTCCACAGCGTGGAGCGAGGCCTCCAGAGAACCAAGGACAACTGCCAAGCTCTGCAGGCTCTGATGAAGGCCTGGAGCAAGCAGAGCGTCTTCTGTAGGAGGGACAACAAGAAAGGCACGCTCATAATGCTGGACGACAGGGCTGACCGCGTCAACAAGTGGTACGGCTTCATACAGAAGGATGGACACCACATCCACAAGCTGGTACAGGTATGTATATACAGTATGTATGGATGCTCCTGAGATTTATTTAACGTGTATGTGTGATGCGCCTGTTTTGTAATATCATAAAACAAGAGCAACACTTTTTTGGTGCCATAGGGTTTAGCCTTTCCTCCCTGTGCTTTATTCTTGACAAAAAAAAATGTCCTCAGCTAAACTTTGCCATCTTTAATTCGGGGGTGTTTTTAGTGCCACAACCCAGTGCTCAATTAAATTTAGTTTTTCCAAAGATGTTCAAAAATCGCTGATCTACAAGCTCACAGCACATCGTGTTGCGATGCATTTTGAGCTTGTAGATTGGCTACTGTATTTGTGAATTTCCTATTTTTAAAACATTAATCAATTAATCAATCAAAGTTTTTGATTGATTAGACTTTATTTTGTACTTTTGAACAAAATATCTGTGAAAATATAGGTAATCTGCAGTCTAGATAGAACTCTCCAAAATAAGGATGGCATCAGTCTGACTCCGTTTGGGCTCTATTGAGATTTGCACTTGCTTTGCGCAGCTCATCACGTCTAATATATAACGTTGCATTTAACGGTGCATGAATTAGGGGTGTTGAAAAAAATCAATGCATGTAAGAATCGCAAATTCTTATTATAAACAATTAAACATCGATTCACAAGAGCTGACGCTCGTCGACACTCATTAAGTTCCTTGCATCAAAGCAATTATGTTGTGTTTCTGCATCAAATAGAACTACATCTAATCTAAGATTCCATCAAAGCCAAGAATTTTTACACAACCCTCTGGTATTATATATTTGTTTGTTTCGCTGTCGGAAATAACTAGGCTACACTTGGTTGTTAAAGTCTAGATGAAAACAATATAATAATTTGGATTAAACTGATTGGGAATAACTTCTTAATCAAATCGTGACCCCAAGAATCGGAATTGAATCGAGAATCGTTTTGATTTGAAAAAAAATCAAATTTTATCCCCCCACGGGTATGGTCTATGAGATGAATTTCGCCATGTGTTCGTATGTCCATCAGGAGAACATGTCCCTTTTCCGCACCGACCTCACCTCAGAGGAATGGCGCTCCTACCTGGAGTACGTGGACGACATGGTGGTGGAGGGTCTCTTCAGAGCCATCAGCCATTCTCTGGAGTTCTTCATGGAGAACATGGAGTCATCAGGCCTGATGTGCCAGACTCCGCTGTTTGAGGCCCAGCTGCTGCTGCACGGCTCGGCCATGAGCTTCCTCCCCTCGCTGGAGCGGGACGCAGGGGACGGCCTCTATGAGCTGGTGGAGGGACTGGTAGGAGATGTCTTCAAGACGTCCACCAAGGTGGACCGCGTGGCTGCCCACCTGCACTTGGAAACCTACCAGGTATTTTATTTATTTTTAACCGATTAAAACCGGGAACGCATCTGTGTTATAACCACTTAAATCATTATTTTATACTTTGGGCTATTCAAAAATAGCAGATATACAAGCTCATAGTGCGGCACATAGTGCCGCACTATGATTTTGTAGATCTGCTATTTTTGAAAAATCGTGAAAATGTGTGCAAATCTTTGAATATATATATTTTTAAAGCAAAATGTTTTAACTCAAATCTTTGCTTCTGGGGGGGGGGTCCCTGGAACAACACATTTTCAGATGGGGTCGGCGGCCAAATACATGTTGGGTGGTCCTTGACATGAAAAAGTTTGAGCACATTTGAAGACATTTTGTAGAGTCGGAACCTCAGGCCTTAATGGGTTAATTGTTATTATTTTTCAAGCTTTTCTTGCCTATATTGATAGTTGACGATGCAGAAAGACAGGAAACAGAGAGTAACTTGTTGTTGCAAAGGTCTGCCGGGCTCAGGAAACAAACCTGGGACTCACTGTCAGGCATCAGAGCATTGTCACCGCACGGTTGCCTTAACCAGCTCTTCCAAGCCGGTGTCATTTAAATGTCTCCACTCTGGCTATGGGAGACTCAGACTATACTCTACACCAGTGGTTCTCAAACATTTTCATGTCAAGGACCCCCCAAATCGACATGCATTTAGTCGCGGACCCCCATCTGAAAGCGTTTTGTGCAGATGTACAAGCTCGCTAGCGCTGCACAAAGTGACGCACTGTGAGCTTGAATATCTTCTTTTTTTTAATGTATAAAATATGGATACAGTTAAAACTAGAAAATGTGCTCCTCGGAGCACAAGTCTCCGCCAGCAGACCCGTGCTATTCTAATCAAATGAAATCAAATGAAATCAAATGAAATCACTTACGAAATCACTTATGAAATGATCAACTTCTACTTCTTGTGATCTGTAGCGTCTCTTCTTACTGGTGTTATGTGCTTGTTGATGTTGTCTTTCATTACTTGAATACTGTGACCAGTGCCTTCTTTTCCTTTCGATGTTCCTTACAGACTCTTGTACTTTTTCTTCCAGAGATTGTAGCAATCTTTGCTGTGTCATGTTGTCAGCATTTGTGGCTCGTCTTCGTTTTTTGTCATTTAGGGATTCTTTGTCTCTGTTTAATTTAATTATTTCTCTGTTTCTTAGCTTTGGCCTTCTGCGCCTTTGCTTCTTCATCAGGTTTCAGATGCTCATTTGCTGCTTCTTCAGTTTGCATAATGGGAGTTAGTTTCATTGTGTGATCTCAGCCTCTCCTGTCTAAGCTATTTATATATTTATATTATATATTGTGATGTCACGTGAAACTGACCAATGTTAGGTGTTCTCAGAGGGACACACACACACGCACGGACGGGTGATTTGTACTGGAAGGTACTGTTCCAATCAAGACTGATTGATCCTGTCTTACCTCACTTCAAAAACATAAATGGATTTTTGAAGTGACACACCTATTTATAGGATTTTATTTCGTCATGCGTCCCTCTAGCCAATCAAAGGCATTGGTGTCAACATATTGACATGTGTCACGTGGAGCTTGACCAATGTTAGCTTGGCTAGGAGGGAGGTGAACACACAGCGGGACGAAGCGAAAACATACTCTCCGGCGGAGACAATGAGTGTGATACTGTATTAACACATTTTGCTGGGGACCCCCCCCCCCCCAGCAGAATGTTGACCCCAGAGTATGGAGAAACCATAGGGTTCTTGTGGTTAATGGTTTTAAACATGATTGATTCCAGGATGAGATGGAGGACATGCTGGACCTGTTGGACCTGAGGCAGGAGGTGATGGAGCACGTGGAGAACGTCCTGAGCAAAGCGCTGGAGTACCAGACGACCTTCTCCTGCTACACCCACCTGTGGATGGAGGACAGGGCGGAGGTCCTGAGACAGTTCCTCCTGTATGGACAGGTTCTGAGCACCGAGGAGATGGAGGAGGCCCTCGAACCCCATGCCTTCCCAGAAGCCCCTCCTACAATCCACCAGTTCAAAGAACAGGTGAAATAGGAGATGTACACTGAAGTGTTATGGTTATATAGATAGATTACTATGGTTCTACAGATAGATTACTATGATGGTTCTACAGATAGATTACTATGATGGTTCTACAGATAGATTACTATGATGGTTCTGCAGATAGATTACTATGGGCAGATGTACTCTATGGTTCTACAGATAGATTACTATGAGGAGATGTACTCTATAGATAGATTACTATGGGCAGATGTACTCTATGGTTCTAAAGATAGATTACTATGAGGAGATGTACTCTATGGTTCTACAGATATATTACTATGAGGAGATGTACTCTATGGTTCTACAGATAGATTACTATGAGGAGATGTACTCTATGGTTCTACAGATAGATTACTATGAGGAGATGTACTCTATGGTTCTACAGATATATTACTATGAGGAGATGTACTCTATGGTTCTACAGATAGATTACTATGAGGAGATGTACTCGGAGGTGTCCAGGCTGCAGGACTGCAGGGTGTTTGATGGCTGGTTCAGAGTGGACATCAAGACCTTCAAGCTCAGTCTCCTCAACATCATCAAGCGGTGGAGCTGGCTGTTCAAGGAGCATCTGATGACATACGTCACTGACAGGTACTGTATGGTTCTTCTGATGACATACGTCACTGACAGGTACCGTATGCTTCTTCTCTGATGACATACGTCACTGACAGGTACCGTATGCTTCTTGTCTGCATGGCTTTCACCAGAGCCCGACCAGCGTTGCCATGTCCGCTTATTATAAGCGACTTTGGGCTTGTTTTTCTGTAAAGACGCTTGTAAAATACTAGTAGTTGCGGGTTGCGTTTTTTTGGGCTTGTTTCTAAACTGTAGTTGCTTATTTGGGCCTGCTTCCTAAATGTAGTTTAAACCAGTGGTTCTCAAACATTTTCATGTCAAGGACCCCCAAATTAATATGTAATTGTCCGCGTATCCCCATCTGAAAACATTTTGTGTCAGGGACCCCCGTACCAGATTTGTGTTGTTAAAATGTTTCAAAAATATTTACAATGTGTCACATTTTTTTTAAATAGCAGATCTACAAACTCACATCGCATCGTGAAGCTTGTAGATCGGCTATTTTCAAATAATCGATGTATAGGTTTAAAGTGCTCGTGTTATTCGCTTATTTTGGGCTTGTTTTCATAGACCTGGTTGCTTATTTCTCTCGAAAGATCTGGCAAGGCTGGGCCCGACCCATTGCAGATTTTTGGGTCCGACGTGTTCCCACCTAATATTTTGAACAATATCTTGTTGATTCTAATCAATTTGAAAAAAAAATAAACTTTGTCCGAATTTGATTATAGTTTATATCTGATAACATTTAACTTATAAATGTATACAAATGAACACAAATAACTTTTTTATTTAACCACTTATTCAGCCTTATTTCAATATTTTTCAAAAATAACCCATTTAAGCTCACAAGGTGTTGCTATTTTCTTTTATCATTTTTTTTAACGTTATCCAAAAAATGCATAATTGCCAACACCGATGTGGTCAGCATCGGGCTCTAGTTTTTACTACACGTAGCACCCGATTTCCTTCACCTGTTCCCACGGTAACGCATGATTCTCCTTTCATTCCCCCAAAAAGCCTGGATGGTTTGGAGGAGTTTGTTGGCTCCACGGTGGAGGGGCTGCGCCGGCCCGTGTCTAAAGGGGACCACCGTGGCCTGGTGGAGGTCATGGGTCACCTGCTGGCCGTCAGAGACCGCCAGACGTCCACGGACGTGATGTTTGAGCCCCTCAGCGCCACGCTGACCCTGCTGGAGAGATACGGAGAGAGAATACCAGAGCATGTTTACTCCCAGCTGGAGGTGAGGACGATGAACCGGACTCTCTCTTTTCCCCAGGTGTTTCGCCCAGGGCGTGGTTTTGAGGTTAGGTTAGAGCAGTGGTTCTCAAACAGTGGGTCGGTACCCATTTGTGGTCGACTCGGTAAATATCCTTTTTTTTCACTTCTTATTTAAAAACATTATTCAAAAAGTCTCCATGAATTCAATGCTTCATGGGTTGTGTAATTGATAGAAAATAAGTAATTTTTTGGATGAACTACTCCTTTTCACAGTAAAGGTCCTTACACTCCCTGAGTGTTTGTTTAGTGTGATTAAAGCTGCACTTAGTAACTTTGTTTTTAATGAATACAATGTCATTTTGTCCAATCTGTATGGCAGAGTATGTCAATACAATATAACTGGTTCATTTGGGCTGGTTGTATTTAGTCTCCCTGCTCTTCTATTGAGACATTTAGATCGTGTCAAAGGTCACGTCTCACCAAGACACAGGATCTGACACGAATTTTGACCTGATGGTCAAGATTCAATTTATCCCCTGAGCAAGCAGGCAGGCTCTATTAGCTCAATGGTAAAAATGTCGGCACTTGCGCAGGAAACCTGGTTCAAATCTGGGTTAGAAGAGGAACGTTACATAGTGCAGCTTTAATTAAGGACGCAATTTATTTTTGTAACGCGTCTTTCACTGCTAATAAAAGCATCAACCTATATATGAATGGCATCATCAAATGAATAGCTTGATGAGAAATATTCGCAGTTGCATTTTCAGTCATGCTCCTAGTGTGTAAGGACCGTGACAATATAAAAAAGTATTTCTGTCATTATAGGACCTACCGGAAAAATGGAGTGCGGCTAAGAAACTGGCGCTGGCAGTGAGGCACGACGTGGCTCCCATGCAAAACACAGAAGTCATGGTTCTAAGAAGACAGTGCATGGCGTTTGAGGTAACTTTTTTCCCTCTACTGGGAGCTAGGGATGTCACGATTACAAATTGAAGTTGACGATTCATTGTCACACTAATAATTGCGATTAACGATTTAATTGTGTTTTTTTTGGCATTGAACATTGGAACATTATGAATAAAAAATGTAATTTCTGTTTGCCTTTTAGGCTTTGTAATCAAAAGTTGCACAGGGCAGATAAGACAAATATACAAAGAAATTATTTAGACATATTTAATCATTTTATACTTAAAAAATAAAGAGCAGAAATCGCCGATCTACAAGCTTACAATGCGTCACAAAGTGACGCATTGTAAGCTTGTTGATCTGCTATTTCTGCTCTTTTTGGAAAATGTATAATTTTTGTTTACATGGAAACGATTATGACGATTATGCAAAATAATTGTGATTAGGTGATTATATGTAATAATTGTGACAGGCCTACTGGGAGCTAAGACACAGTGGACGTATTGTTGTTCAGCACCTGTAAATGTTTGTTAGGATGTGCGTGCTTCCCTTTGGACTCTTTTGTGATGTGCAATTGTGATGTACGATATTGCATTACTCTTGTGCGTTTAATTCAACCCCATATCTGTCACCCTGCAGGTGAAACAAAGTGAATTCAGGGAGAAGTTCAGACGCGAGGCTCCCTTCAGTTACACCGCTGTGCATCCCTACCTCAGCCTGGAGAGAGTACGTGTTTACCCAATGCTTTGTCATTGATCTCACAGTCATTTTCGGTCATTTTATTTTGAAGTTTCAGTCTGAAAAGGAGGAGGTGTTGTATAGTAGCATTGTGGATGTGCTGTCTGTATCCTCTATAGGCTGAGAGGGAGATCCTGTGTCTGGAGGAGGAGGTGTCGGAGCTGCAGGAGTCCACCAACCTGTTCGAGGTCTCCATCCCAGACTACAGAGACGTCAAACTCTGCCGACGAGAGGTCGTCATCCTCAAGGAACTGTGGGACCTGGTCACATATGTGCATGTGAGCGCTATTATGCCAAAATATAGTTCACATTATTATGTTTTTTTTCTTCTTTATATGTAAAAAAATATTTTGTGTATACCGGTTTTGTATATATTATACTGTATGGGAGCCTGGGAACACAGTTATTGTGGTTGTTTTGACCAGTGGTTCTCAAACTTTTTCATGTCAAGGACCCCCAAATTGACACTTATTAGCCTGCGGACCCCCATTTGAAAAGATATGCCAGGGACCCCCATAAGAGAAGATTTTTACGGCTCTAGCAGTGATTCTCAACCATTTTGATTTCAAGGACCCCCAGTTTAACCCGCATTAGGCTACGGACCCCCATTTAATAGCATGTCTATCTCTGGCAACCCAATTTATATTGTCAAATCAATGTTAATTTAACTCTGAGAGTGTACAAATGTACACTCTCAGAGTTACAGACCCACAAGGGTCAATTTGGTTCCAAATTATCCATAATTTAGCTGGGCCCCTGGGGAATCCCTGGAACTCCCTCAAGGACCCCTGGGGGTCCCCGGAAACAACTTTGAGAACCAATGGTTTTGACCACACATTTCTTGGCCTTTTATTTATTTTTGAAGCATTCTGCATTGCCTCCGTTGCATGTGCTGTACATCACATTTAGGCAGAAACCTAGTACTGTCTGTACCTCCATATTTAAGCTTTTTTAGTTTTTAGTTTTCTTAAACTACGTCCTTTTTTTTATACTTTGTCGTATGACAATGTCGTGCTAGAGTAGTGGAAATAGCCAATCTACAAGCTCAAAACTTGTGAGCTTGTAGATCAGCTGTTTTTGATAGTAGTTGATCTTGTGGACAGTAGTGAAGCCTATAAAGACGAGGCCCAAAAACAGAGGTCAGGTTGAAGTCTGAGATTGTGATTAAATAACTACATTGAATCGATGGAACACAGGTTCTTGTTTTTTTAGTTGTCGGACATACAGTACAAGGTTTCCAGCCATCAGCGACAATGTCCACAATGACCTGTTTGCTCATCTCTATCTGTGGACACTGTCATTCATTCAGTGCATTCACTGCAGCCTCTAAATGTCCTCATTACACACACACACACACACACACACACACACACACACACACACACACACACACACATTCACCTTGCCCCGTGTGTCTTTATCTGTGCAGAGCAGTGTGGAGCTCTGGACAATGACCAAATGGAGGCTCATCAACGTGAGCCAGATGGACGCAGAGCTGAGGCGCTTTGCCAAGGTGAGCTCACACTGCTGCTGCATCACACCACCATGCATCTCTCCTTTAGGGCCATAGCAGATCTACAAGCTCATAGCGCGGCACTCGGTGCTACACCATGAATTTTAACTTTTTGTTTGTTTTTGGTCTCCCCTACCTCTCTTCTATCCCCCCAAATACCCCAGTTTGAACACTCAGGCTTTCACAGCAAATCTGGGGTTTTCTGTAAATTGGTCTCAAAACAGGCCAAACTGATTTGCACCCTGACGTGACGTCACGTCAGGGTACAATACCTCCCGTTTTTCAGTAAAAAAAATAAAATAATCTTTTACATGTTTTTTGTTTTTTTTTACTTTTTCCACACAGAACCAGGAGATAACATGCATACAAACTGGCTCAATAGTGCCCCGTGCCAAACAGGACAATGTGGTATTGCAGGTGAAAGTGCTTTATAAGCCAGAGAGAAGTTAGTTGGAATGAGTATATCTGAGGCTTGATTTAGGCTCAAACCTTTTGAAAAACATAAACAATATGATATTAAATATATATATATATTTTTTTAAATTCATGGTGTAGATCCTTTAATAAATGTTAAAAGAATATTCAAAGAATATTTGTTTATTTGGTTATGAGTTCCATATTACTTTAATCCTAATGTATGTTTTTCATATTGATTGAAAATGTCAAAAACAGGGGTAATCGGCGATGCCAACAACCTGACATCGGTCCAGCTCTCATCTCCCCTGCTGTCTTGTGTCACGTGCAGCGTTGCTGTTGGGAACGGACGACAGTTAATTGCGTTTACCTTCCCTCTGTTTGTGTAGGACATGAGGAAGCTTGACAAGGAGGCGCGCACGTGGGACGTGTACGGTGGTTTAGACCTGTATGTGAAGAACCTGCTGACCTCACTGCGGGCCGTCAGCGAACTGCAGAACCTGGCAATACGACAGCGCCACTGGGTGCAGCTAATTAGAACCACTAAGGTGATTATTAAACACATGGTGATTAACCACTAAGGTGATTAAACACATGGTGATTAACCACTAAGGTGATTAAACACGGTCTAGGCAGTGGTGGAAAAAGTACTCACATTTTTTATTTGAGTAAAAGTATCAATACCTTAATGTAGAAATTTACAAGTAAAAGGCCTGTGTTCAAAATTTTACTTGAGTAAAAGTACAAAAGTATTGGCATCAAAATATATTTAAAAGTACCAAAAGTAGAAGTACTAAAATGTTTGAAAATAGCCGATCTACAAGCTCACAACGGAGCTTGAAGATCGGCTATTTTCAAATAGCCTAGGTATAAAATAGGGCTACAGTGGTTAATGTATGTTTTATAATATAATAATTTATATCTGCAAAGTAACTAGTAACTAAAGTATTCAAATAATTGTAGTGAAGTAAAAGTACAATATTTGCCTCTGAGATGTATTGGAGTAGAAGTAGAAGTACAGTACTTACTTTACACCACTGAACACATGGACCCCAACACCCCGACTCTGGGCATGTCATACATTCATAATAGGCGAAGATCAGCTATTTTTGGCAAAGAGATTTGGTGTAGAGGGAAAAAAGGAGGGGACCAAGAAAAGACCCCTGGGGGACCCCGGTCAGTGAAGTATATAGTGTTTAAGAGGTTAAAGGTGCTGTAAGACAGTGATATTTTAGTTTTTAGTTTAAATTTATAGATCTTTGATGGTAATCATTGCTACAGTATAGAGTGTGTGTTCAGTAACAGCGGTCTCCATATCTCTCCAGTTCTTTAGTAAACACAACAATACATTTTCAGGTGGGTTACCAATTGTATCCAATCAGGAGAGAGAGATGTATCAGCTTGTATAGTGCTCCAGTTCCTTTTGTTTTGTTTTGTTTCAGCACTATATCTATGCGTGCCATAGAGTTATAATATATCTATGCTCTTCAGTGAGATATGTGTCTGGGCACATGGAGAGTCTGTCAGACACTGGCTGCAGACAGGAGGCATACATTTAACTTTTAAAAGTTAATCTGTGTAACTTAAGTAAATATTGTTTACTGTCGCCATTTTTTTCTTCAGGTATTTAACGATGTGGACTGCTTGCCACTGGCCAGGTTTCTGGGAATATTTTCCTCCCGGACAAACATTCCGAGTTAGATTTAGTTTTCTGCCTCTAAGACAAATGATGCGTAGTATACCTGTGAGGTGTGAGTGGGATTGAAATGTTGTGTAGCCTAAGCAAAGCCAATCGATATTTAAAAGACAATGGTATCCCCGCTGGGTGGGGGAGAAGGTGTTGGGATGTGTGGAGCCCAAAGAGGAGACAGTGGCCAATGAAATTGCAGGGAAAAAATGTCAATTTGATCCGCTTGTGTGGTAGGTCGACTTTATGCCGTCACGCGAGTGACGTGTTAAACACTCTCAACGGCGAGTGGTGAACTGGTGAACTCAGAATCAGAATCAGTTTTTATTGTCACATCACAGGTTTACAAGGTAAAAAAGTGGGTGAAATTCATTTTAGTGCAGCTTAAAAAACAACACCACAGCAGCCGTAAACGATGAACTGGCATGAACGATGGCATGAAACAGGGCGGCAACAGCGTTGCCTCTCAATGTACATGAACAACAAACATGACCATGAACACCATGGCGCGAACTGGTGACCTGGTGAGTTTTCTGTCATGAGAGTCTGGCACCTCGTGTGGTGAGCTTTGCTCCTTCTTCCCCTGTAGGTGGACTTCACCATGACGGATAGCACCACCTTGCAGGACCTCCTGGCTCTGCAGCTGCATCTGTATGAAGAGGAAGTTCGCAACGTGGTGGATAAGGCTGTGAAGGAGATGGCCATAGAGAAGGTTCTACTGGAGATTCCTCTATGGATTCACATTCATTCTGCGGCTGCGTATTTAGTAGAGGAACGTTTCAAGCCACCAGGATCTTCCTCAGACTTCTCAGAAGTTTGATTGATTGATTTTTATTTGATGATATAAAAAGAGCACAAAAGCACTTTCCGACATGTCATAGCATCACCGAGGATAAAAACACAATAAAGCTTATTTCCATTGTGGTCCTCCTCACAAAACAGACACTAAACAGCATAACAAACAAGTCTTATAAATGTGCAGTCAATGCATTTAACCTATTTTAAATAAAGTGCTATGTACCTACACCACTTACTGTAATAAAGTTTATCATATAAAGTTTGTGTACCAATTACCAAACAGGTCTATTAAAGTGCATATTATGGAATTTATCAACCATTATGGGTAACAAGCAGAGCAGGGCAAAGGGAACGTATACAATTTGACTAAAAGAAAATTAACTAGAAAAAATTAAAGTCTGAGGAAGAACTTGGTGGCTTGAAACCTTCCTCTAATAAATATCTGCAAACAGGAGTATTTTTTTTGTGTGCAGATTTTATATTTTGTTAACATGACAAACTTTTGATGCAGTACCCAGCCTAGTAGGTGTGGGATGTGTGTGTGTCTTCTACACTGTTCCTCAAACGCTACTACTAGCATGTTATTTAAAACGGTCGTTCTCAAACCTTTTCATGTCAAGGACCCCCGAAATTATATGTATTTGGCCACGGACCCCCATCTCAAAATATTTTGTTCCAGGGACCCCCCCAGAAGAAAAGATTTGAGTAAAAAATGTTGGCTTTAAAAATATATATATTGTAAAGATTTGTGCAAATTTTCACGATTTTTGTATTAGCCAAAGTATACAATAATGGTTAAAGTGGTTAAAATGATTGTGACGCTAACTTATTTAGCTGGGGACCCCCTGGTACCCCGCCAAGGACCCCTGGGGGTCCCCGGACCCCACTTTGAGAACCAATGATTTAAAACACATATTGGTCAGATGCAGTCTTGCAGAAGTGTTATTGTATCTGTTTAGAAGGGCAGAGAGTTTGCTAATGCTTGTCTGCATCGTCTGTTTGATCCAGTGGTTTCTCTTTGAAGCATCTGAGAGGATAATGTACTAGAAAAATGATTAATCTGAGAGCCAGCAGGCCTGTAGGATGTCAACATATTTCGTAACAAGGTCTAAGAGCTGAGGGTTTTACACCAAGGGATGCAAATGGCAAAAGTACTGACATCAAACCCAGGGCCCTGTCGATTATATGAACATAGAGCTTCATAAAACCTCAATTTACACTTGGAGTATAGATTATTATCGCTGTGTCAGCAGTGCTTTGACTACCGTTTCATTTCAGGTTATAATGGAGATCAGTCAAACATGGGCAGCCATGGAGTTCTCCTATGAAGACCACGTCCAAACCTCTCTGCCTCTTCTCAGATGTGATGAGGATCTTATCGAGACACTTGAGGATCACCAGGTACATTTCTTTTAGCTACATTTAAGATATTTTCTTTCTTTTTTTTTTACCTGTGTGATTGATTAGAGATTTTCACGGGTCCACCCGAACCAAACATACCCAATACCCAAAACGGTACCCGAGACCCAATAGGGTTTGGGTCCTTGTGTGAAAAAAGACATATTTAGCCTATATAGACATATTTAGGCTAAATATGTCTTTTTTTACACAATAAAAAAGGTCCCGTGGTCTTTGATGGCTAGATGTGAATTATTGGGGTCTAGAAGAGCTACTGTAAATAATAATAAAGAAATCGGCAGGTTATTGTGTAAAAAAAGACATATTTAGCCACCTGCCCGAATGCCCCCGCCCACTGTAATTTTTTTTTGAAAATTGCTAAAACTATAGAAAGCAGTAAATGAAAAAAAAATTAACACATTTTTATTTACTTTAATTACAAGCTAAAACATAAACCAATTGGTTGTAAAAAGTTTTCCTTTAAGCCCTATATTGTTCTTGTACAATGAATAGCAGATCTAACAGCTCACTCTGCGTCACGGCTATTTTCTCCTTTTAAAAAATATATATTTGTTTTACTTTTTAGAAAAAGTTGAGAATTATTTTATATTTTGACAGTATATTTGAGAAACAGAGCTATGAGTAGGATATTGTCGCTGTCTGTCTGTGGTGACTATGTTTATTCAGCATCAGTGTTGCTGACACACAGTGTGTATGAATGGAGAATGCAGTGAGGGACTGTCCCGTCCCATCCTGTCCTGTGTGTCCTGTCCTGTGTCCTGTCCTGTGTACTGGCCCGTCCCTGTCCTGTCTTGTCTGACTGTCTAACAGCACTGTTGAGGCCGCAGAGAGGTCCCTATTGAGGCCTCTGATTTATGGCTGCTTCGGGACGCAGGATATTGTTGCACAGCCATGGTCTTTGTGCGTGTGTACACCACACACACACACACAGACTGAAGGGATGGGGGAGGGGGGGAGGTCTCAGCCAGCAATTAAAAGTCTTGCCTCTTCCACTGTCTGCTCCTTTGTGCAAACAGAATGTCTCCCTACCTCCCCCACTGTTTCTCCTGGTCTCCATAGCACAGCATGTCATTGAGAACACGATATGGAATTCACTATATCTGTGAAACGTCTGCCATAGCTTATGTTGGTGAAGAGTTTTCTCTCTCTAGTCTAAACCACCAGTTGTTTGAGTGTTTCTGGATCGAATGGCGATAATATATATTTTTTTGTATCTATCTTGACTTAGTGGGAGTGTGCATGAAAAGTGCACACTCCCACAAATATTTTCATAAATAACAGATATACAAGCTCTCACTTTGTGCCACGCTGCGAGCTTCTACATCTGCTATTTTTGAAAATATCGAAAATGTTTGGGACATTTTGAACAATTTTGAATTTCTTTAACACAAATCTTCTCTTCTGGGGGCCCCTGGCACAAAACATTTTCAGATGGGGGTCCACGGCCAAATACATATCAATCTGGGGGTCCTTGACATGAACATGTTTGAGAACCAGTGCCCTAAAGCATTGTTTCCTAAACAGTGGTCGACCCGGGACCCATGTTTGGGTTGTGAACCAATTTTTATGGGTCGAGAACGTATCCCCTTTTTTCGATTCCTTAATAAAATACAAATAGGGTTAGGGTTAGATCATTTCTTAAGATTTAAACGTTTTAACAAAACAAATCACAACTTTTCATCAATTAAAAACAATTCCAAAATGGTTCAAAAGTATTTCATAAATCAAATCTAATAATTTCCGTAAAAACATTTAAAAGACGGTTAAGAAGTGAAAATAGCAAATCCACAAGCTCGACACACGGGACACGTTGTGAGCTTGTAGATCTGCTATTTTCACTAGTTTGGGTCCCGGGCAAAATAATGTCTAATATCTCAATATCTCTCTTGAGCTGAAAAGTTTGGGAAGCACTGCAGTGGTTCTCAACCAGTGGTCCCGGGACCACCAGTGGTCCTTGAGGAGTTTCCGGGTGGTCCCCAGTTATATGATGGAGAGTTGGTAACCAAATGGACTTCGATCTTTAACTCTTGAGTGTAAAATGAAACCAAATGGACCCTTACACTCTCATGAGTTAAATTATTGTTAAACATCTGCATTACTTAATTTACAAGAAGTCTACACAATTAGAGAATGTAGACGAATTATTGTTATCTCTCCTATGGTACCAACATCAATACAGCATGGATGGAATTGTGGACAAAATCTGATCCAACGAAGTTTTGGGTCTTGAGAGGCTAAATCTCATCAAACGGTCGTCTGTGGCTCAAATGCCGAATAAATAATTGACCTTGATACGAAAAGGGTTGAAAACCATTGCCCTAAAGGATCTTTTTGGTCTTCCAGGTCCAGCTGCAGGCCGTCTCTCAGAGTAAACACGTGGCCCACTTCCTGGTGGAGGTGTCTGGGCTGCAGAGACAGCTGACGGAGGCCGACTCGGTGCTGATGGTGTGGATGGAGGTCCAGAGGACCTGGCTCCACCTGCACAGCATCTTCATGGGCTGTGACGACATCCGTCTGCAGCTGCCCACCGACGCACGCAGGTTCCAAGACATAGACGCTGCCTTTCAGGTCAACTCTCATTTTCAGCATTTTTCCGGTATTTACCGTTCCCGCAGTGATACGTGGTCGGGATGCTATATTATGGACTCCACCAACGTTATAGGAAGACCCACCCGTAGACCCGCCCTACCTGTGTTTGATTGGTTAAGGTTAGGTTTAGACATAGTTTTACTGAGGTTAAGGTTAGGTTTAGACCTTGGGGCGTAGAAAGCTGAAAGCTGAACTTGTCCAAGTTATCTTGGTACTGAATGCCTGTATTATATGAAGTTTCATTCAAATCAGACCCCAAATTAAGGCTGTATACTGATGACAAGAATGTGTAGACAGACGTCTGTCTGTCTACACATTCTTGTCATCAGACAGACAGACAGACAGACAGACAGGCTGTATACTGATGACAAGAATGTGTAGACAGACGTCTGTCTGTCTACACATTCTTGTCATCAGACAGACAGACTGACAGACAGACAGACAGACAGACAGACTAATGGATGAAGGATATACAGTACCATACCATAATACAACCTGTCGTTTATAGGCATATCATAGAGGACAAAAAAACTTTAATAGTTTTTAATATATTTATAAAATGTATGTATTAATTACTGAAATATGACATACTGTATTTGCTTATAGGAGCTGGTGTTGGACAGTGCCAAGACCAAGAATGTCATCGAGGCCACCAACAAACGTCATCTATTTGAGAAGCTGGAGGATCTACAGAAAAGGTTGATGGCTAACGTTCGTCTGCTGAGTAATATAAGTTGTGTTTGCCAGTGTTACATTCTATGCTCATTGCTCACTGCTTCCACACTGTGTTTTTTTCTAAAGACTGGCGCTGTGTGAAAAGGCTCTGGCAGAGTATCTGGAGACTAAGAGACTGGCCTTCCCACGCTTCTACTTCGTGTCTTCAGCAGACCTACTGGACATCCTGTCCAAGGGCAGTCGCCCCAGAGCGGTACGTCCACAGTGGGACTATATCATCACATCGTCACTATTGTAATATACAAGTTGTTAGTAAGTGATCTTGTGTAAATTTAACCGTGTGATGTCATTTAACAGATCACATGCCACCTCTCCAAACTGTTTGACAACATGGCCGACTTGGAGTTCTCCGAGGACGATCACAGGGACACGGGTGACGTCGCAGTGGGCATGTACAGCAAAGAGAGAGAATATGTCCCGTTCCAGACCGAGTGTCCCTGCCATGGTCCAGTAAGACTCTAACATTCAATATGGCAGCCTCCACACTTCACTGGTACAGCTGTGTGACGAGACACACTGGTGTGCTAGCGTCTAGATGCGCCTTGGGGTTTTCGGACAACCACACATTATTATTGCGATATATACTGTACAACTTTACAAAAAATATATCTTTTAATTTACTACTGTATATCAGTACTTTCTTTTTTTACCATTTTACCAACCTGGCAGCCCTCGTTTGTTTTCACAAATTCTCAAAAATAGAGAAAATAGCAGATCTAATAAGCTCGTTTTGCATTGCAACACATTGTGAGCTTGTAGATATGCTATTTTTGAAATTTCAAGTATACAATTAGTGGTTCAACTTTTTGTTTTGCATTTGTACATATGTTACAGGGGCTATTTTGCATGGATATGGAGCCCATATGAGCGGTGCCAGGTGTTGACTTGAGACTTTAACCTTCCCTTTGGTGTGCCTTGGGGAAACTATACCTACCACCTAACTATCTATCTAATGTCTTGCATCAGGTGGAGGTGTGGCTGACCCGGCTGGAGAGCTCCATGAGGGACAGTGTCAGAGGTCACCTGTCCGAGGCGGTGTGCGTGTACGAGGACAGGACCAGGGAGCAGTGGGTGCTGGACCACCCCGCCCAGGTGGCCCTCACCGGCTCTCAGGTCTGGTGGAGCAACGACATGGACCTGGCCTTCAGGAGACTGGAGGAAGGCTTCGAGTCCGCTTTGAAAGACTACAATAAGAAACAGGTGTGTTTAAATAAGGATTTAGATTTAGATTCTTTCTAACCACTTAAAACCTATTATACTAAGTTGACTGGGGTCCCCCAGGTGTCTGTACTTGGCCTTTACTTTTCCCTCTACACCAAATCTCCTAGCTGAGCGCTTGTAGATCTGCTATTTTTGCTGAATGTACAGCTATTTTCACCAAATGTTATTAGGGTTTTATGGTTAAATGAATTGCGGGTTATCCTGTTGTAACATGTCCTGTAAACTGGACAACTAAACATTTCTTTCCCCAGCTCTCATTTCAAACTCTGACTTGAAAGAACAAAAAAAATAAAGATCTACCTTGGTTTTTTAGAGAAACACCTGATATTTGCAAAAGAGATCCTGCCAATCAAAACCTTGCTGTTATGAAGCACTGCTTTGTTTCGTTTTTTGAAGCGCCTTCTTTTTTTCTTTTTTTTGTGCACAGCTGTAAACTTCAAGACGTAGAAATTGTAGGGATCCATCACAAAAGGCAAGGCAGCCCAGACTGTGATATCGTCTCTGTCCGAAACTGTTACATTTCAGGATTCAAATTCAAAAACAGCAAAAGAAGCCGATCTAGAATCAGAATCAGCTTTATGGTTCCCATTGGTTCCCATTGTGTTGTTATTTCCATAGAAAAAACATAAAGGGAATAAGAAGGGGGGGGGGCAAGGGTGAAAACAAATGATCTACATATTTACACATGGTAAATGTGTTATATCTTATCTGAGATAAGATATATAAGGTAACTAAATAGGAAGGCTCATAGCCGAAATGTGAGTACTTTGTCCTCCATTTAATTGACATTTTTGGATGTGCTACCCTTTTGGGATTAAAAAAAAAATACCTTCTTTTGATGTGTATAAGATGAAGGTGCGTGAGCATAGCGGCAGATGTATATACTGTGCATGATATACTTATGAACGTTAGTTAAGGTGCTAGAAAAACACAACAAAAGACAAAAGACAGTGCGTTGTACATGAGATTAAGGTGCAAAATGTCAGCTTCGCTCCGCGTTTCGAGCTTGTGTATCTGCTACTTTCTGATGCTTCTGTGTGACGCTGTAGGATGATCGAGTAGGGCATTATTGACGGGAAAAAAAACACTATACGTTAAAACCTGGAGATACGAGCTTTCTGCCCGACAGCGAGGAGGATATCATGTTTACTCCGTGCACCTGCGGTGGAGGTGGGGACAGCTGTCAGAGCACACAGGCACCTGTTCCATTCTGTACCATGCTGCAGTGTTGACCTGAGTGGAGGGCTTTGGGGTTCAGCGGCCATGCTGTGGGGCTGAGCTCACAGTTGGTGTATTATAAATGCTGTCAGTTTCATCAGCGCTACTTAACCCATTCAGTCCGGGAACGCATACCGTGTCATTTTAGATTTGAGCTTTAGTCATTATTTCATACTTTGGGCTATTCAAAAAAGGCGGGTCTACAAGCTCGTAGCGCGGCACAAAACAACTGTGGAAAACAACTGCCTGGAACAAAATATTTTGATGGGTATCGGTGGCCAAAAACATATAATTTTGGGGTGTCCCTGGCAAGAAAAAGTTTGAGCACCACTGATATAACAATAGTTTTTCAGAAAACTGTTAGGATTTATAAGACATTTGTCAAATGTTTGACAAATGACAAATGTTCCCTAACAGAAACAAAAATATATATTCAATGATTTTCCATGATTTTTCAAAAATAGCAGATTTTTGCAGATCTTGTATATCCACAATTTTTTAATAACCAAAGAAATCTTAAAATGACACAGATGCGTTCCCGGGTTGAATGGGTTAAGGTTAGCATGTCCTTGGCCCGCTGTTTGAATAATCTCTCTCTCTCTCTCTCTCTCTCTCTCTCTCCCTCCAACTCTCTCTCTACTGCACTGATTGAATCTGCTGTCATGCACCAACTGGTGATAAATGCAGGCCCTCCACTGGTGTTTTAGTCAAAAGAGGAAACAGGAGTGTGGCAAGATTACTTCTCATTTGACTCGCTGTTATGAGGATCCAGAACACTGTGTTCATATCATTACATGTGTGGACGCACGCACACATACACGCACACACACACACACACACACACACACACACACACACACACACACACACACACACACACACACACACACACACACACACACACACACACACACACACACACACACACACACACACACACACACACACACACACACACACACACACACACACACACTCTTTGATGATGAGGTTCATGCTTATTTGGTCCACCCACACAGACAGGAATGCATAACCTTGCATGATGCAAGCAATGTCACTTCTGACAGAAACAAATTGTTCTAAAACGTTTTCGTGTGTCAGACAAAACGTGGAAACCTCGCTCAACATACTGTAAACACGTCAGGCTGCTAACGCTCAATGCACTTCTTCTTTCCATAGCTTAAAATTAGGAGTGCAATTATCGGTTAATGTCTTAGTGATTGCTCTATCAATTATCGAGAACGTGTCTATTTTTTTATTCAACAAGTCAGCGTGAATGTATTTCTTTTTTTTAATAATAGGCTAAATTGTTTAGTATGATTAAACACTTAAAGGTAGGGTAAGTGATTTTCTTTGGTTAAAATAAGTGTTCAATAGCTCTAGATTCTGAAAGTACTTATTGCTATAGAGTGTTTGTTCAGTAACAGGAGTCTCTCCAGCTCTTTATTACCAATTTCATCCAATAAGGATAGATAACTCAGTCAGGATACAGATTAAACAAGTTGAAATTGGAAGTGATGACACAAATACATGAGCAGACACAATTGGAACTGGAACACTATAGAAATGAAGCTGATAAATGGGTACTCTCTTCTGATTGGCCTTTTAACAAAAACGTTTTGTTTTAACCAAAACATATTAATACTTACCTTTTAGCCCTAAAATCTGAATAAACTGTATTGTCACATCACAGGTTTACAGGTGTAAAACAGTGGGTGAAATTAGTTTTTTTGCAAGCTCCATCGTTTTTGTTATTTCCGTAAAGAAGAGGGGGGCAAGGGGGAAGAGAGATCAATCAATAAAAAACTAAACGAATGATCTACATTACTTTGGTACTTTGTCGTATAACGGTGTCACGCAATTAAGAGAGATGTGCTATAATCAATCAAATCGATTATTTTGACTAACTGTTCCACCCCTACTATCTACGTCCTTTTCCCCCTCTTCCAATCTTCCAGATTGTCCAGCTGAACTCTCTGATCAACATGCTGCTGGGAGAGCTGAGCTCTGGAGACAGACAGAAGATCATGACCATCTGTACCATCGATGTCCATGCAAGAGACGTGGTGTCCAACCTCATCAGTCTAAAGGTTAGATTATGACCATAAAGGTTAGATTATGACCATATGTAGCATCGATGTCCATGCAAGAGACATAGTGAGCAACCTCACCACTTTGAAGGTTGGTGGGAACCAAGTCACTCTCAGCATCATCATTATGTCTTAGACAGAGGTGGCCTTAAGTGTCTGGGGGCCCGTTTCAAGAGCTAATGCGGGCCCCCAAAGTCCAGAACCCCCCACTTGTGGGTGTGGCTAGGGAAGGAATAGCATAACGTCAGAAACTGTATTTATTTACAGTAAAATACACAAATAAAGCGGAGACAGTAAAACCTTTGATCTGAATAGTGGTTCTTCTTATACATTATTTCGTATAGACGTAACTTATAGCCAGTGAAACAACAGTGAAATTAACCACTTAATTTCAACCTGGCATCCATAACGCATCACACGCTTGTAGATCATTAAACTGTTCCTCTTTTTGCTGGGGACCCCCTTAAGGACCCCCTTGAGAGCCACTGCAGTAGACAACTGACACGGGTCTAGAATGGGTCTTTGATTGATATTAAAAAGGGTCTAGACTGGGTCTCTGATTGATATTGCGTCCCTTACTCCCCAGGTCACCAGCTCCCAGGCGTTCAGGTGGTTGTCCCAGCTGCGTCACCGCTGGGACGACACAGAGCAGCACTGTTACGTTAACATCTGTGACGCTCAATTCCTCTACTCATATGAGTACCTGGGCAACACCCCCCGCCTGGTCATCACACCCCTCACAGACAGGTAAACCTATTTAGTATTATCATGTAGAGCAAGGGTTCCCAAACTTTTCATCATATTTGAACTGGGGACCCCCCAAAATAATCATATTTAAACTGAGGACCCCCCACCCTGACAAGCACTTGGAATTGTAGGCATTACATTTAGTTTGACTCACAACGCTTGCAGATTGGCTATTTTCACACAATGATTGCCTCTCTCTTGCGTAATATTTGACAATTTGGCCAATTTTGTATTAAAAAGGTCTTAGTCATTAAATTGTCACTTTAGAAATGTGCAGACATACCCTGTATCCATGTTGGTTCCATTTGTACATTCTCAGAGTTAAATGAACACAGCCGACTTGACTTCACTGTGTTATATGTTATACCGTAGGTGTTACATCACGCTGACCCAGTCTCTCCACCTGACCATGAGCGGAGCCCCGGCCGGCCCTGCTGGCACCGGGAAGACAGAGACCACTAAGGACCTGGGCCGAGCCCTGGGAGTCATGGTGTATGTCTTCAACTGCTCTGAGCAGATGGACTATAAGGTCAGGCACACTTATAAATGGTTTTACTCTGCAGGAGTCTAGGCTTCTACTGTATAAGAGGGTCTGTCTATCTGTCTATCTTTCTTTTTTTTTTTTTTTATAACATTTTTTATCCCACGATTTTGTAACCCTATTGTTTTAACACCCAGTGCCAATTGTCTATGTAATCCTGGGCACTACCTTCCCTCTGCCAACCTAGGACGGCCCAGGGCCGAGCTCATGCCTCCTTCAATGCATGAGAGCCAACTGACCTTCTTGTCACCTGACAAGGGGGTCTGTCTATCTTTCTGTCTGGATCTAATCTCGCAAACAAGTACAGATCAGCGCCGCATTTCTTGTGCACACTGCCGGTAGGCCACAGAAGTATTTAAAGGTAGGTTAAGTGATTTTCTTTGGTTAAAATAAGTGTTAAATAGCTCTATATTCTGATAGTACTCATTGCTATAGAGTGTTTGTTCAGTAAAAGGAGTCTCCTTGTCTCTCCAGCTCTTTATAAAACAGAAAATGCATTTTTGTTTCAGTTTCAGTTTCATTTCCAATGTTATCCAATCAGGATAGAGAACTCAATCAGGATATAGATTAAACAAGTTAAATTGGAAGTGATGACACTAAGAAATGAGCATGCAAAATTGGAACTGGAACACTATAAAAATTAAGCTTAAAATGGGTACTTTCTCCTGATTGGCTGAGATTTTGACACCTACCGGAAAATGTATTTTCTGTTTATTAAAGAGCTGGAGAGACGGGGAGACTCCTGTTACTGAACAAACACTCTATAGCAATGATTACTATCAGAATATAGTGCTTTAACCTTTTTAAAAAATATCACTTACCCTACCTTTAACTCAAATGTTATAATCGAGGTCAGTGGGGTTCGGATGGGAGCTGAAATCATGAACAAATTAGGAGTCATATGTCATAGATATGTCAGAAGACTGAAGAAGGTTGGCCACATGAAGTCTAACATCCACGTTGGAGCCAACCACGCTGTTCCCATGTGCTGTTGTTGTTTGTTGTTGGTATTTTTGTCATTGTACATTTGCACAAATGTGAAATTTGTCCTTTGCATTTATTGTAGGCATGTAACTATTTATCGTAAATCGATTCACATCGACTCAAACTGGTGACAATTTAAATTGATTTAATTAAAAAATGTATTGCGATGCTAACAGCAGGAAAAAAAGAAGAAAATACAGGAAGAGAATTGATTCATTTGATACTGTATCGAAAAGAGGATGAGAGAAAACACAGTATTGTAAAAAGAAAAATTTAAGGGAAGAAAATACTGGATTTGAGTAAGAGAAACACTCATTTTGTGTATTTTTTTGGGAAAAATCAAATCGTATCGTGAGTTGAGTGAATCGTTGTATGCCTAATTTATAGATCCTAACGATTAGGAGCAGTGGGCAGTATACTCTAGATCCTGAGATCCACATGATTCAATTTACTTTTACATTTATGATATTTTTTTTTCTTCTCGTAAGCCCATCATTCTGTCAATTGTAGAACTTCTCTGGGGTTCTTGGTGTTATTATATCAATGCAGAATGTCATTGTCTCTGGTATGATTTCAGTCCATTGGAAACATCTACAAAGGCCTGACCCAGACTGGAGCGTGGGGATGTTTCGACGAGTTCAACAGGATCTCTGTGGAGGTTCTGTCGGTGGTGGCGGTGCAGGTCAAAACCATCCAGGACGCCATCCGTAACAAGAAGAAACGGTATGTCGCTGTCACTTCTTCTACGACAGTGGTTCATGTCACCCCCACGTTGATATGTATTTGGCTGTGGACGACCCCATCTGAGAATGTGTTGTGCCAGGGACTCCCAGAAGAGAAGATTTGTGTTAAAAACATTCGTAATATACTACATGCCATGCTATCTAACATGCTATCTTGTTGAAATGTGCTATACAAATAAAACGGCCTTGCCTTGCCTTGCCTACCGCAGCTTCCTGTTCCTGGATGAGGAGATCTGGTTGAAGCCGTCCGTGGGGATCTTCATCACCATGAACCCCGGCTACGCAGGCAGGGCGGAGCTCCCAGAGAACCTCAAGGCTCTGTTCAGGTTGGGAGTGAAAGCAAAACGATACAAAACAAAAGGGAAGATAAACATCGTCTCTGTTCATCTTCAGGATTCAAATGCAAAAATAGCAGATCTACAAGCTCGAAACGCGGCACGAAACGCGGAGCGAAACGCGGAGCGAAACGCGGAGCGAAGCGGCGCGTTTTGAGCTTGTGGATCTGCTATTTTTAATACTTTCGTGTGATGAAGACAAATACAAAACAATGTACAAAGGAGAAAAATGTGAATGACACCTCCTTTCTATGGTAGTTAACAAAAGATATGGAGATAAGAGGTTTCTGCCCGACGATATGTAATGATGATCCTTTGGTCCTGCTTGTAGACCCTGTGCCATGGTGGTCCCGGATGTGGAGCTGATCTGTGAGATCATGCTGGTGGCCGAGGGATTCCTGAGCGCCAAGCTGTTGGCCAGGAAGTTCATCACCCTGTACACCCTGTGTAGAGAGCTGCTGTCCAAACAGGTAGATCACCCTGTACACCCTCTACACCAGTGGTGTCTGTACCAGTGGTGGGTCTTTTTTTTTTTTTTATCCCGCGATTTTGTAACCCTTATTTTTCACACAGTGCCAATTTTCTAAGTGATCCTGGGCGCTACACTCCCCTCACCAGCCTAGGGAGGCCAGGGCCGAGCTCATGCCTCCTTCAATGCATGAGAGCCAACTGAACTTCTTGTCACCTGACAGGGGGGAGTTTCCCTGGTTGGACGTAGCGAGTGGAATGAACACGTTATTCCAACCAGTTCCTTTCCCCTCCATCAGGCGCCCCGGCTGTCATGGGGGAGGCGGTATAGCGACCAGGATTACTACATGTTTTTGTATTAACTACCCTGAGAGACATGGGGAGAACATGCAAACTCCACACAGAGTAGGCCCTTTCGCCAACCCCACCTAGGGCAGAACAGTGGTGGGTCTTTGATTGATACTAAAATGGGTATAGAACGGTTCTTTGATTGATATTAAAACGGGTCTAGAACGGGTCTAGAATCGGTCTTTGACTGATATTGAAACGGGTCTAGAATGGGTCTTTGATATTAAAACGGTTATATAAAGATTCTTTGATTGATATTAACTCATTCCCTGCCTAGAACGACTAAAACGACTTTTGTCCTTTAAGCCCCCTCTGCCAAGAACGACTAAAACGACTTTTAATTTTTTTTCTTATTTATTTATTTATTTTTTAACCCAAAGACCAAGGAGATATGATTTGTTGAAGATCTAGACTCCCATCCACTTCATTGTTAACTTAAAACTTAAACATTTTGTATCTCGGCTCCTGAGTACTTTTTTTTTTTAATTAAAAATCTCTGGCAGTGGGCAAACGCAAAAAAATAAAGTTCTGGCAGTGAATGAGTTAAAACAGGTCTAAAATGTATTTTTTAATTTCTTACAAATAATTTCTGCGTCACTTTTTTGATCTTGAGTGTTGCATTCTGTGTGAGAAACCTTTTTTTTATATAGCAAATCATTTCATTTTAACCATATTTTTAATGATGATGGGATATTATACTTGTGCCTATCTTTCAGGACCACTATGACTGGGGCCTTCGTGCTGTGAAGTCTGTCTTGGTGGTGGCAGGGGCGCTAAGGAGAGGGGACAAGACCAGACCAGAGGACCAGGTCACTATCGTCACATCAATCCATCATCAGATCCATCTGTGCCACGTAATGTCACCCCGCACGACCGCCGTGAACCCCCCTGACGTGGCGTGTTCCTGTGTTTGCAGGTGTTGATGCGTGCGCTGAGGGACTTCAACGTGCCTAAGATCGTCACCGAGGACGTGGCCATCTTCCTGGGCCTGCTGGGAGACCTGTTCCCAGGCCTGGTGGTGGAGAGGAACAGAGACCCGGAGTTTGAACAGGCCGTTCGCCGGACCACCCTGGAGCTCCGGCTGCAGCCCGAGGAGGCGTTCATTCTAAAGGTCTAGTGCACAGTCTTTGTGGGGGTCTTTTTATGTATGAAATTCTCTTAATTTCTTTTTAGAAATGTATTTTTGTTTGTTCTTTACTTTTAGAAAATCTTTTGAAATAATAATAATTAACCAAAAAAAGGGAAATTTACTCATGCCCGCGACCCCAAAAATGTGTCCCATCCCAGTGGTTGGGAAACATTGCACTACTGTATGCAGTTATCAACCAGCACATACTGTACTTATTATAGCGGCCAGTAAATGCACATTCCGTTGTCAGTATCATTATACAGACTTTAATAAAGGACAAACAGAAATGGATGAACAGTCCCAACTTCAAAAACAAAATAATTCATAGTCTGAGTGCCACCCATCTACAAATAACCTCACACACTCTGACACCGGATCATTACCATACTAATGCCAACAATAAAACAAAACAACAATCGCCAAAAGAGGAAATTCCAACACATAATCAGGTATAATTCACAACAACAAACCAAACAAACTAACGAGGATAAATCAACAAGGACAATCTACAAATCGTCTGTCCGGTGGAAACCTCATATGTCCAAAACTGTTACTTTTCAGGATTCAAATTCAAAAGCATCAAAAGTAGCAGATCCAAAAGCTCAAAACTGGGCACCAAAGCGATGCGTTTTGAGCTTGTAGATCTGCAACTTTTGATGCTTTCGTGTGACTCTGTAGTATGATCAAGTAGGACGTTAATTTACGGAAAAAAACACAAGTTATAATGTGGGGTTAAGAGGTTTCTGCCCGACAGCAACAAAATGGTGGAAATGGCTTCACTGGTTTAGTGATGTAAAATCATGTATAAATGTGTTATTCATTAATGTTGCCAGGTGGTGCAGCTGGACGAGCTGCTGGCCGTCCGTCATTCTGTCTTTGTGATCGGGAACGCCGGCACTGGGAAGAGCCAGGTCAGAACACCCTGCTTTGTGTTCACTTTAATCTGATGATAATCTGACACCATACAGGTCCAGTGGGCACCACACGTTAAATAGTTTACATTTCATAATAGAATAGAGTTTAAAAAAAAAAAAAAAAAATGAAAATAATAATAATATGATTAGATTTTTTTTTTTGAAATAATGTAAAGTATATATGATTTGAACATGCACCGAACATTATTATCTGACCTAAATTGACCCTTAACGGTTTCATGACATGCTGGTTTACAAAACCAGAGGGGGGTGGGATTAATGGACTGTGACGTCAAAGTCCACGGGCCAATCACAGCACTTTTCTGAGCCTAATTATTCAGAAAACCCCATACCACAGAAAATCCACTGAATGTTCAAAGTTCAGTTTTTTGGGGTGTAAATGAGGTCAGAAATCCACCCCCCCAGAAAAATAAAAATAAAATAGAAGCCGTGACATTTTTTGTTTATCCCCGGAATGGCTGGACATCACAGCTTTTGTAGCATTTTTTTGAAATATTGGGCCTTGAATGCAATCAAAAATGTATTTGGCCCCTCATTTTTTTAAATAAATGCAAATATAAATATATACTGTATCTATCTAAAAAAGTTGCCCAGAAATACCAGGTGCCCACCGTTCCCGGATACCTCTGAAACGCATTGTAATAAGTGAAATGTAAAAATGCTTTATCGTTTTGAGCAGATATTACGTGTCCTCAACAAAACGTACGCCAACCTGAAGAGGAAGCCCGTTTGGAACGACTTGAACCCGAAGGCGGTGGAAACAGACGAGCTGTTCGGCTTCATTCACCCTGCCACTCGAGAGTGGAAAGATGGTAAACAAAGAGTTAACGTTGGAATAACTTTAAACCACCATTTGATACTTGTCATACGATATTGTGCGCCGTATATAGCCGATCTACAATAGCTTTTAGATCAGCTATTTTCGCTATCATTCGATCATTTTGTAGATCTGCTATATTTGCTATTTTCTTAGATAATTGCGTAGATCAGCTATTTTAGCAATTTTTGATGATTTTCTGTAATGACATGCCCAAAATAGTCATGCCAGATTGAAAATGCTTATAATACCGGTACAAAATGAGTTTAAAAAATAGCCTTAAACCAGGGTACGACAGCAGTGACAGGCAGTTGGAGGAATTCATTGGCATAATGACTACATTTGTAGAGAAAAGGGGCGTTAATGCAATTGGCAACTCTAAATAAATACATCGTTGCCGTTGGGCAGAAACCTCTTATGTCCATATTTGATGTTTTCGTAAATTAATGCCCTACTTGATCATACTACAGCGTCACACAAAAGCATCCAAGATAGCAGGTAAGCTCGTTTTTGAGCTTGTCGATCTGCTATACGCTATTTTTGCATTTGAATCCTGAAATGTAATAGTTCTGGACGTATGAGGTTTCCATCCAACAGAGACAAAAGAAAGAAAGAAAGAAAGAAAGAAAGAAAGTCATAATAACAGACAAGAACTTTTGATCAAAGAGCAGAACAGTGCAGTGAACCATCCTGCTATAATGATGGTTGACGTTCCTGGTGGTCTTGTTGTGTCTCAGGCCTGCTGTCATCGCTGCTGAGGGAACAGGCCAGCATGTCTCACGGCGGTCCTAAGTGGATTGTGTTGGACGGAGACATTGATCCCATGTGGATTGAATCACTCAATACAGTGATGGACGACAACAAGGTACCCCACCCTCCTCTTCACACATACACTAATGTGCAACATGCATACATACACTACGTGCGTACTGTACAATACCATATATATTCCTAACCGCGGTGGTTTTTTGTTCATATAGGTCCTGACTCTGGCCAGTAACGAGCGCGTGCCTCTCTCGCCGTCCATGAGGCTGCTGTTTGAGGTCAGTCACCTGAGGTCGGCCACGCCCGCCACCGTGTCCCGGGCCGGCGTCCTCTGTGTGAACCCACAGGACGTGGGATGGAGCCCGTGAGTCGACCACACACACACACCACTATACTCACTGTTTATCCCGTTCAGTCCGGAAACGCATCTCTGTCATTTTCGATTTCTTTGGCTATTCAAAAATAGCAGATATACAAGCTCATAGCGTGGCACCGAGTGCCACGCTATGAGCTTGTAGATCTACTATTTAAAAATAAATAAATCGTGAAATATATTTGTGAAATATTCACAAAATATGTATCTGTAGAACCGAGTCAAACTAAATGTAATGCCGCCCTGCAACTCCTACAACTCCAAGTGCTTGTCAGGGTGGGGGGTCCCCAGTTCAAATATGATTATTTTGGGGGGTCGCAGCCTGAAAAGTTTGGGAACCCTTGCTCTATACAGCAATGTTTGCCATCTCAATATAGAGCCTTAACTTTTTGTTTAAACCAAAACAATTGACTTTGAAACCGATAAATGGTCCCACAGTCCAGTGCCACCAAGACACATTACTTTTATATACAAATATGTTAAAGAAAGTGATTCAGATTATAGTATTAATTATAGATTAAGTGTAGGGCGTAACAATACAGTAGCTGTATCGATGCATCAATTTTAATTTCAACGATTCAACTGCATCGATATACAAACAGCAACAAATCGTTTGACTTTGTATCGTATCGTTTTGCAATGCAAATAATCGATTGTATCGATACTACAGTAAGTACTTGTGCGTTGTATGTTGCAATTTTAAGAACAAAAAAAGAAAGAGGGGTATAATCACTTTTCCATCCCATATCACTTGGTCTATTGATAAATGTGTGTAATCTCTGTGTTCATGTCAAGGTGCGAGTTTGTCCATGTATTCAAATACAATGTCCATGTATTTTCCAGAGAATCACCTTGTTTACTTATTTATATCCATGATCATTATTTATTTCCCTAAAAAAAACTGCACTATCCACATGTTTCACACAGATCTTTTTTTTAATTATAAATAGTTACCATATCGATTTAAAAATAATTGAATTGTGTCGTATCGCCATGAATGAACCAATATCGTCCATGTATCGTATCGTCAACCATGTATCGTGATGCGTATCGAATCGCTGTTAAAATGTATCGTTACAACCCTGGTAACGTGTGGTGTATATTGTTGTTGTTTGGTGCTCAGCTATGTTGGCAGCTGGATCGACACGCGTGTGCGTCAGACAGAGAGAGCTCACCTCATCATCCTGTTTGACAAATACCTTCCTCGCTGCATGGAGCAGATGAGGAGCACCTTCAAAACCATCACTCCCATCCCAGAGAACTCCATGGTCCAGGTAGAACAACCAGTATACTTGCTTTTGGGGCTGTTTTGCATTCTGTTGTTTTCTCCCCCAGGGGTCCTTGCAAGAGTAAGACCCCTCCAGAAAAAAGTACTTAATATAGCATCACAATCATTTTAACCACTTTGTCCATTTATATGTTGGCTATTCAACATATAGCAGATGTACAAGCTCACACCGCGTCACTTTGTGCAGCGATGCAAGCTTGTGCATCTACTATTTTAGCATTTAAAAAATCGAAAATGTTTGGAAAAGTTTGAATATATATATACAGTATATATATTTTTTTTTACACTGATCTCTTCTGGGGGTTCCTGGCACAAAAAAAAAATTAAGATGGCCAAATTCATATAAATTTGGGCATCCTTGGCTTGAAAAAGTTTGAGAACCAGTGAAATGAAGCAGTGAAATGATGTTTTCCCTGTCCAGACGCTGTGTGCTCTGCTGGACTGTCTGCTGACCCCAGAAAACATCCCGTCTGAGTCTCCGAGGGAGCTCTATGAGACGTACTTCACCTTCGCCTGCATCTGGGCTTTTGGAGGAGCCTTGCATCAGGATCAGGTATTATAAGTAGGGCCAGTGGCGATTCTATAGGCGGGGGGGTAAGGGGGCCGGACAATTATTATTATTTTTGTATTATAATTTGTTTGATCATATAATTTTTTTTGCCAATATATGGCAAGTATATTCATATATGTCATATTCAGGTTCATGTGGATATATCCGAGACTAAACTAACTGCATTATGTGGGGAACAAAAACAATGAGACGCCGGCCTAGTTTTAGTCATATTTTAGTCATCTGAAATTTCTTACTGTTTTAGTCGGCTAAATATACAGTTGATTTCGTCGACTAAAATGTATTTTGGTGGTGCTTTGATGGCGTCGTAATGGCTGATTTTACGCTTGGTTGCATGCTGAAAATAGCCGATCTACAAGCTCACAACGTGTCGCAGCGCGAAGTGTTGTGAGCTTGTAGATCTGCTTCAGAGCATCAGAGCGCAACACCCGAGCACAACCAAACATAAAACGACTTGTCTT
This sequence comes from Gymnoscopelus braueri, assembly GCF_963280865.1. Classification (NCBI taxonomy): domain Eukaryota; kingdom Metazoa; phylum Chordata; class Actinopteri; order Myctophiformes; family Myctophidae; genus Gymnoscopelus; species Gymnoscopelus braueri. Next base: position 11,792,111 of record NC_137605.1, read on the forward strand.
TTAGTTCTACTGGATCTCTTCTCCGCTAGTCCCTCACTAACATTTTAGTGTCGTTTTTATTTGTTGACGAAATTGTCAATATATTTAGTCTTAGTTTTAGTCATCATAGCCTAGTTTTTATTTCGTCAATGAAAAAAGGTAGTCGACCAACATTTTTCGTCATAGTTGTAGTCGACGAAATCAACACTGGTTGGGACTTCCTCTACGTGAACACCTGTGTGATTTCATCTGTTAACGTTGTGTCCATACTGTAGCTGCACGATCACCGCATGGAGTTCAGCCAGTGGTGGACCAAAGAGATGAAGACGGTGAAGCTCCCGGCTCAGGGCACGGTGTTCGACTACTTCCTGGACCCCCTGACCAGGCGCTTCCTGCCATGGAGTGACACCGTGCAGCCGTTTGAGCTGGAACCCCATGCGCCGCTGCAGGTGAGATCTCACCATCTTCAAGTATGGTTGAAACTCATCTTCATATAATTAATTGGTCCTATTTGAGGCCTATGTGACGCGTTTTGCGTCACTCTGCGCGTCGTCTCGCATGCACAGTAGTGTCACCTCCGTGCGCAACCCTGTGCGCAAGCTGAGAAACCGTTTTCGCTCGTTCATGTATCTGGCCCCAGCCGTAATAAGCTGCAGTACCTATGATTGGCCACCATGTCCAATGCGCTTCACTGCTCCCTCTCTGTTCTGGGGGTGTGTTTCTAATGCTTACTGTATGCATGCTCCGTCGTACGGCGGTGTCACACGGCGAAAATAGCCGATCTACAAGCCTACAACGCGTCGCAGATGCGCCGCGTGGTGAGCTTGTAGGTCGGCCTAGATGTTCAGAACATGACAATGTTATACGGCAAAGTATAAATGGAGCTTTAAGTCAGATAAGTTTTCTGAACTAAGTCTTTAGACGTGACACAGGCACAAACTTTTCCAAAGAAAGTGGAAACAACACAATTTGCTCCCGCAAGCTTTTTTCTTTTGAAAACAGTCATATTAAAAATATCTGCACGCCTCGGTGAGCAGTAATTATTATAAGAGAGGGCATAAGGCCGTGGTCATGAGGGTCGTGGCAGGGGTCCGTAGAACACATGAAAGGCTTGCCACTGTGTGTGATTGCCATCTAGCAGAGTGTGTGTGTGGGGGGGTGAGGGGCATGGGCATCACACAGAGCTCTGAGCTCTTCACCCACGCACCATTGTCTCCCCTGGCGCTCCGGCGTACAGCTGTGACCGCTCTAAAGGCTCCCGCCGGGGTGTAATTAGCGGGGTTTTGTTCCCAGCAAATGACGCTATTATGACAGAATATGTAGACACGGCACCGTGCAGGGGGAAAATATACCAGAAATTATAAATCAATTCACCCCGAAACATTCATCTTGTCAATAAATCACGTTCGCAAGGAGCTAAGTCGTGATAACAACAGTGGTGGAAAGTAACTCAAGTACATTTTACTCAAGTGCTGTACTTGAGTAGATATTTGAGGTACTTTTACTCAAATTATCATACTTTACTTGAGCGTTTCCGTTTTTCAGAAAACTTAAGTTGCAAGTTACTTTGTAGATTTAGATTATTATTACAATCATTTTGATGCCAATGATGCAATTCTTGTTATCCTAGTCTATTTGTCTTCTCCTATGTTTTTCTCATTTTCTCTTTATTTTCTCTTACTTCGGACTGCGGCCCGGGCCAGTGTAATAACTGGATGGGAGGCGCACAAAAATTCAGAACATCAAAATGGCATCAAAATGTACTCAAAGTACCACAATTAAAAGTACTCATTATGCAGAAGTTTTGAAAGAAATCTTTTGAAAATAGCAGATCTACATAAGCTCACAACGCATAGATCGCCTATTTTCAAAAGGCCAAAAATGTATATAGGGCTGAAGTGGTTAATGTATGTTTTGCAATAATAATCAAAATCTACAAAGTAACTAGTAACTAAAGATTTCAAATAATTGTAGTGGAATAAAAGTCCAATATCTGAGTAGAAATAAAAGTACCGGTACTGAAAATTGGAAATACTCCAGTAAAGTAAAAAATAGCTCAAAACTGTACTTAAGTACCTGTACTTGAGTAATTACATTACATTACATTACAGTCATTTAGCAGACGCTTTTATCCAAAGCGACTTACAATAAGTGCATTCAACATAGGTAGGGAACGAAAACTACTAATCACCAGAAGTATTAAGTGCATTTTCTGCAAAAACAAGCAACCAAGAGTATACCTAGCGCTAAGGTAAAAGTGCAATATATCAGCTACCTATTTCCTTAAACAGATGAGACAACAATAGCAAAATCAAATGTGCAGGAGCTAAAACAAATAAGTGTATCGACTAAACAAGATCCAATAAAACAGTACAACAATAACACAAGCGTTCGTACAACTAGTACGAGTAATGTACTTAGTTACTATCCACCACTGCTGGATAATTGTGTATCCCCCCCCCCTGTGTGTTTCTATGATGGTAAGTCTGTCCTGGTGCCCACGATGGAGACGGTTGGTCTGGGCTACCTGGTGAAGCTGCTGCTGCAGAGAGGCCAGCCTGTGATGCTGGTGGGGGGCTGCGGCGTGGGGAAGACCGCTCTCATCAGGAACCAGCTGGACGCTCTGCCTGCGGGGTCTTACGTGACCGCCAGAGTACCCTTCAACTACTACACCACCTCCCTCATGCTGCAGAGTGAGTACCCTTCAACAGTGGTGGAAAAAGTACTGACATTTTATCAATACCACAATGTAGAAGTACTCTGTTACAAGTAACAGGCCTGTGTTCAAAGTGTACTCAAGTACAGTACTTGAGCAAATGTACTTAGTTACTTTACACCCTTCAACTACTACACCACCTCCCTCATGCTGCAGACTGAGTGAACATCAGCTCTTGTCTCCTCTCTGACTGCCACACATCGACTGAGCTTTAGCACCATCTGCTGGTGGTAATCTTCAGAACAGGAACAACTCTTTCAGTGTGTTAGATACTGTAGGTATACTGTAGACCAGTGCTTCTCAAACCTTTACATGTCGAGGAACCCCCTTTAGACAGTATACTGTTAAGGGTCCATTTAGAACCCCTTCAAGGAACCCTGAGAGTCTCTGGACCCCACTTTGAGACAGACCGGCCTTGTGTTGATCCTGCAGGTGAAATGCATGCATTATAATTGTTCAATTATCCTAGCCAATAATATTTATTATGCACTTTCCAACTTGGTGTCCCTAATTTTGTGCCCGTCATTTATACTAATTGTACCGTATGTGTATTTGTGGTTAATACTCTTATTGCTGACTATTGACACTGTGTGTATTCATGAGTCAGAATGATGACACTAACGTTAGCACAGCTGAGTCCATCACACATGGTGGCTGTCATCATTAGGGCTGTCACAGTGGTGTGTTCTAGATTTTTTTGGAGGGTATACTATAATTGTTCCCTCCGTCCCACACGCACGGCACACGCACATATGATGAATTAATAAACAAAAATTGCAAGGTTTGTTTGGTTTAGAAGCAATAATTAAAAAAAAAGAATAACTGAAAAAAAAATTATGTGCAAAAAAACTAGACTGAATCTAGATGAACATTTCCTTGAGTTTTATGCTGTCTATGACGCGCAGTTTGAATGCTAATGAAGTTCTCACTTAAGTAGCCTCGATCTCCAGGCTTTTATTTTCCTTCGCGTTTTGCTCAAAAATAAGAGCCTGGACCAGCCTGTTGACGTTCCTGGCATAGGAAGTGGGAGTCAACCTTTCATTTCCCCAACCAACCAGAGTGCAGTGGGCGTCGCTCCAAATGTTGTGACGTCAGGGCTCTCAATGCTGCACATTGGGGGAGGAGGAGGGGTGCGGGGGCGGGGCGCACAGATTGGTAAACCAATGGGAGCCCACTGATTCTATCTCCGGAGATTTTGAACACGCCCCTCTAGACCAGATATCAGACGCGCTAGGGCAGCCTATCACTTCAGTGACCTGCCGTTCAATGAAGTGAATGGCAGGTCATTGAGTTAATGTGTGAATTCCTTCGCCAGCGGCCATTAATTATCACCTCAAGAAAGACAATAGCCACACATGATAAGCCTTCACCTCAGGCAGGGCCGGATACAGAAATTATTAATTGGGGGGGCATTAGGAAATGCTGGGGGGGCGGCTTTTTGCCTTTTTTTTGCGTTTTGTGTAATACTGCTTCCTATTGTTTAGGAGTAGTACTGCATGTGTGTGTGTGACTGTGTGTGGAAAATCAGGGCAGAGGATTATTTGAATTGTGCAATGATACATGATGGAATATGATTAAGGATTATTTTGATTATGGTAAGCTCACATTTCATATCATGACATAAATGTAACTTTCACAAGCCCCCCCACCCAAAAAAAAAAAAAATCGATTTTTTTTTGGGGGGGGCAGTCAGGGCATTTGGGGGGGCATTGCCCCCCCTTGCCCATGCCTAGATCCGGCCCTGCTTCACTTCAGAGTCAGACCAGGCTATTGAAGTCCACATTCTTGCTGCGCCTCAGTCCCTCCTCCTGCGTATCAGATGCGTATCACCGTATCAGATACGCTGACTTTTTGGATGGCTACGCTTGGCTACAAAAATGTTCTGCGGGTCACACTACGTATATAGCATAACACGGTAGAACAACACCACTGGGCTGTCACCATTATAACATTTAAGTTGACGATTCATTGTCATACAAATTGCGATTAACAATTTAATTGTGTTTTTGGCATTGAACATTGGAACATAATAAATAAAAATGACATTTCTGTCCAAAGGGCAGATATGACAAATATCTTAAATGTACAGAGACATGACTGACATAATTAATACTTTTATACTTTAGCTGATCTATTTCAAGCTTACAACGCATGACGCGTTGTAGCTTGTAGATCTGCTATTTCTGCTTTTTTGTATTTGTATAAAAACATTTTTCCACATGGAAACGATTATGACAAAATAATTGCGATTATCTCAAATAATTGCGATTAGACGAATATGTAATAATTGTGACAGGCCTAGTTGTCATCAGTATCAGTCAAACAGCAGGTTGTGTTTTTGAATGATGACGGCTCTTGTCGGGGTGGTCTGTCTTATAGCAGTTATGTTTTTATTGAGGTGTCTTTATTTAGAACACATTTAGAACAAACATTCGTATTCAAAGTTCTCATTCTACCACTCTGCCACCAAACTGTGGAATGTCCTGACACCACCCATTAAAGGATGTGTAACACTGGTTTCTTTCAAAAATGCCCTGGGAAAAAAAAGCGTCTATCAGGAGACAACAGGGGGAGGTAGATGTAAATTCCCACCAAAAGGAGGTGTCATTCACTGCCGCCGATTTTCCTTTTTCTCCTTTGTACAATATTTGTATTTGTTGATGACATGTATTATTGTGTTGAATTTGTGGACTTGTTTCCACAATGGAAACAAAACCCCAAGACTTTTTTGTGTTATCCTTTTTAATGTCTGTCTGACGAATAAAGCATTAAATCAATCAATCTTAGCGGTGCTGGAGGGACCGTTGGAGAAGAAGGCGGGCCGTAGCTACGCTCCACAGGGCAACAGGAAGCTGGTCTACTTCATAGACGACATGAACATGCCGGCGGTGGACGGCTACGGCACGGTGCAGCCACACACACTCATACGGCAACATCTGGATTATATGCACTGGTGAGTACACACATCTGGATTATAAACACTGGTGAGTACACACATCTGGATTATAAACACTGGTGAGTACAAACATCTGGATTATAAACACTGGTGAGTACAAACATCTGGATTATAAACACTGGTGAGTACACACATCTGGATTATAAACACTGGTGAGTACACACATCTGGATTATAAACACTGGTGAGTACACGCGCATACGCCAACATCTGGATTATAAACACAGGTGACTACACACATATAGATTATAGACACTGGTGAGTACAAACATCTGGATTATAAACACTGGTGACTACACACTCATAGGCTAACATCTGAACTATAAACATTGGTGAGCAGGACAGGGGAGTTTGGCCTTTTCATCAACAGTGCTGCAAGTGATATTTGTTGGTTAAAACAAAAGGTGTTTTGGTTTTAGAAGTTCAGTCTCTATATTCTGATAGTAATCATGTTCAGTAACAGCGGCCTCACCAACACCGTCTCTCCAGTTCTTTAGTGAACTGAAAATGCATTTTCAGGTGGGACACCAATTTCATCCAATCAGGAGAGAGTATACCCATTTATCAGCTTGTTCCAGCTCCAATTTCATCTGCTCTTTTTGTTTGTTTGTTTATTTCATCACTTCCAACAATTTTCACTTGTTTATCATATATCCTGTATGAGTTCTCTCCCCTGACTGGATGAAATCGGTATCCCGACCTGAAAATGTACTTTCTGTTTACTAAAGAGCCGGAGAGACTGAACAAACACTATATAGCAATGATTACTATCAGAATATCTAACAAAGACATATATCACTTGTTGCATCTTTAGATAGTTTTCTGTCAAATTGAAGCCCTGTTTTTGTTGTGTAGGTATGACAGACAGAAGCTGTCCCTGAAGGACATACACAACACCCAGTATGTTGCTTGTATGAATACAACTGCTGGCAACTTCCACATCAACCCCAGACTTCAGGTATTTTTATACATAATTATTTAAAGGTGCATTAGTTTTACATTACAGTCATTACACACCGGCGATTATGCGAATTTATCCGAATAAATAAAAGACTATTTTTCGCTCCGCGAAACTGATGTGGAAGCTTGCATTGACTTTATAAGGTTTTTAAAAAAAACGTATTATTCGCATGGGAAAATCGCCCCCGGTGTGTAAGGACCTTTAGCCTGTTTCGCTACATTTAACTTTAACGCTTTAACTGCCAGAGTTAAAACATCGTCTATAGCTGCCCTTGCCAGCGATTGAGTGTTTTTACTAACCTTTGAAAAATCATAGAATATTATTTTTCACAGCGATTCACCCGGCGATCGCCTCAAAAGATGGTGGGGGGGGTCTCGCGGAATTGTAGGAAAAAACTGTGTGCCGTCGGGATAATCCGTTCCACAGTTATGGGCAGTTGAATGTGGCTTGTTTTTGCCAAAAACAACAAAAAACAGAGACAATTTTTTTTTTAAATAAATCCTATAATACTAAACGAAAGCAGCTTAATTTTGTTGATTGTTTGATTTCTGGGTGTACTCTTCTTGGGTGATCCAGGGATCATTCACAGGCTGCGGAAGAGCACTGTCTATCGTAAAACCACCGAAAACACACATGACGAGAATCTCATCATTGGCAGTTAATTGCCATTGGTTAGGTGTACACAATTATTTTGGTTGACAAGTAGCAAGTAACAATAACACTGCATATGAAAGACAGCATCATCTCAGTCTCTTTCTTTAATGTGAAACAGTGTGTGTGCGTGTGTTAACTTTACCTTATTTCTTTATTTAGACGGGACACCGCATATTAACCCATTAAGACCTGAGGTTTTTTGAAAGTTTTGAAATTTTGAAACTTTTTGAAAAAAAAAATCTAAAACATTTTCTTTCAAGATTTTTTTTTCAAGATTTTTAAAAAAAATAGCAGATCTACAAGCTCATAGCGCGGCACTCGGTGCCGCGCTATGAGCTTGTATATCTGCTATTTTTGAATAGCCAAAGACATCTAAAGTGACACAGATGCGTTCCAGGTATCAATGGGTTAAGGAACGATACATATCAATGTAAATACACCAGACTTAGCAATGATGCTCATTTTCAATCCGCAGTCCCTATAACCTCATGTTTTATACGTGTTTTCTCCTCACAGAGACATTTCTCTGTGTTTGCTGTGAACTTCCCGTCGGCTCAGACCCAGACGTCCATCTACGGTCAGATCCTGGCCGGTCACCTGCAGCAGCAGCCGTTCAGCGCGGGGGTCCACAGGGCGGCCGGGGCGGTGGTCCAGGCCTCCGTCGCTCTTCACCACAAGATGGTCCACGGCTTCCTGCCCACCGCCGTCAAGTTCCACTACCTGTTCAACCTGAGAGAACTGTCCAGCGTCTTCCAGGTTAGCATGAGCTTGTCCCCTGTGCTACTTTGATTGATTGAATTATGTTGTTATTGACAAACATGTTTGAGAAGCGCTGGTATAACATACTGGAAATGGAACATGCAATACTTATCGCTGTCGTCAGGCGGAAACCTCCTATCTCCATAAAATACTTTTTGTGTTTTTTCGTAAATTAACGCCCTACTTTAGTTGATCATACTACAGAGTCACACCAAAGCAGTGTTAGTTTAGTTGACTAAGACTAAAAGACTAAGATATCGCTATTTAGTCAACTAAGACTAGACTAAGACTAAACAATTTCAGAAGACTAAAATAGGACTAAAACTAAGACTAAAGCAGAATTTGCTGTCAAATTTAACACTGCACTAAAGCAGTGGTTTTCAGACCTTTTCATATCAAGGTCCATTATTTATTCGGCATTTGAGCCACGTAACGGATTAAAAACTTAGAATATTTTGTAATCGTTGGATGCGATTTTGTCCACAATTCCATCCTTGCTCTATTGATGTTGGTACTGTACCATAGGAGAGATAACAGGCAAAACGTTGATCAAAATAACAATTATTCTACATTCTCTAATTGTGTAGACTTCTTTTAACTTAAGTAATGCAGATGTTTAACGATTAAACTCTTGAGAGTGTAAAATTAAACCAAATGGACCCGTAAGGGCCCATGTGGTTTCATTTTACGCTCTCAAGAGTTAAACATCTAATAAGGGTCAGTTTCATTTTACGCTCTCAAGAGTTAAAGATTTATAAGGGTCCATTTGGTTTCCAACTCTCCATCATTTAGCTGGGGACCACCTGAAACCCCCTCAAGGACCACTGGTGGTCACCGGACCACTGGTTGAGAACCACTGCACTAAAGCATCAAAAGTCGCGACGCGCTTCGAGCTTGTAGATCTGTTACTTTTGCTATTTTTGAATTTGAATCCTGCAAAGTAACAGTTTTGGACATACAAGGTTTCCACCCGACCCGACAGACGATATAATAATTGATTCATATACAACCTACATTACAGACGATGAAACAGTTTGACCCTCTCCACTGAACTGAGTTGTTTTCCTCTCTCTCTCTCCTTGTTGTCCATGCAGGGCCTCCTGTTCTCCAGGCCGGAGGTTGTGAGGACCAGCATGGACTTGGTGCTGCTGTGGTGTCATGAGACCAGACGGGTCTACTCAGACAGACTGGTGGACAGCAGAGACCTCCAGATGTTCCACAGGCTCCAGATGGACACCGTGCACGAATGCTTCGAGGTGCTGCGCCGCGTTGATTTCGTCGACTAAAACCCTGACGAAAAATATCTGTCGACAACCTTTTTTCACTGACGAAAACTAAATAAAGACGAAATAAAAACTAAGTTATGATGACTAAAACTATGACTAAATATACTGACAATTTGGTCAACAAATAAAAACTACTATATGTTAGGGAGGGACTAGTGGAGAAGAGATCCAGTAGAACTAAGACAAGTCATCATGGGCGCCTGCTGGTGTGACAGACCAAAAATAGTTGATCTACAAGCTCACAGCGGTGAGCAGTGCAACACGTTGTGTGCTTGTAGATCGGCTATTTTCGGCTTGCAGCCAAGTGAACATCATTTCGATGCCATCACGGCCCGCCAACAATACGTTTTAGTCGACTAAATCAACTGTAGATTTAGTCGACTAAAACCTTATGATATTTAGTCGACTAAATGTAAAACATTTCAGGTGACTAAAATATGACTAAAACTAAACAGAATTGTATTCAAAGGACTATGGCTATGTCGAAATCAACACTGTTGCTGCGCTGTGCTGACGTTCTCACTGACTGATCTGAACCAATGAAATGTCTCTGCCTTGAGCCTTATTTCTACTTTGAATACATTCAAAGTAACTTTGAATATAAATTTGACTCAACATAAAATAACTAACACTTAGATTTTCTCAACTGATAAGCAGATTCAACTAGACAAAGACAGAATAAAGCGTTTATGCTGGTGGCAAATCGCTGCCCTCTATTATAATATCGTTGATACCGTCTCTGTCGGGTGGAAACCTCATTATGTCCAAAATGGACACTTTTCAGGACTCAAATAAAAGAACAGCAAAAATAGCAGATCTACAATCGCTGAAGGCGCGCAGCGACGCATTTCGAGCTTGTAGATCTGCTACTTTTGATGTTTTTGTGTGATGCTGTAGTATTAAGTAGGGTGTTAATTTACGAAAAACACAAAAGGTTAGAATATGGAGATAAGAGGTTTCTGCCCAACGATATGCATTAGGGCAGTGGTTCTCAAACTTTTTCATGTCAAGGACCCCCAAATTGACACTTTTTAGCCCGCCGACCCCCATTTGAAAAGATATGCCAGGGACCCCCATAAGAGAAGATTTGTATGGCTCTAGTAGTGATTCTCAACCATTTTAATTTCAAGGACCCCCAGTTTGACATGCATTAGGGCTACGGACCCCCATTTAATGGCATTTATATATCTGGGACCCCAATTTATATAGTAAAATCAATGTTAATTTAACTCTGAGAGTGTACAAATGGTACCAAATGGACCCTTACGGGTCCATTTGGTACCATTTGTACACTCTCAGAGTTACAGACACATAAGGGTCCATTTGGTTCCTATTCATCATTTAGTTGGGGACCCCCTGGAACCCCCTCAAGTACCCCTGGGGGTCCCCGGACCCCACTTTGAGAACCAATGCATTATGGAACCAGATGGGTTAGAGTAAACAGTCACTGTTTTCCTTTTTGCATTAAAAACAAACGTGACGTGCTCTTGTCTTCACAGGGAGTGGAGGATGTGGACTTGGTCAGACAGCCTCTTCTGTACTGCCACTTCACCCAGCAGGGGGTCGGGGAGGAGGAGAGCCTGTACACCCCGCTCAGAGACTGGGCCATGCTGCGGAGCCTCCTCACCGACGCTCTGGAGAGCTACAACGAGCTCAACGCTGCCATGAACCTGGTGCTGTTTGAAGATGCTATGGAGCATGTGTGAGTAGTGGTGTGAAGTAACTAATACGTGTACTCAAGTACTGTACTTAAGTACAATTTTGAGGTACTTTTACTTAAATTTACTGGAGTATTTCCCCATTGTCTATACTTTTACTTCTACTCCACTACATCTCAGAGGCAAATATTGTACTTTTACTCCACGACAAAAAAAACTTTAGTTACTTTACAGGTATAAATTATTACATTATAAAACATACATCAACCACTTTAGCCCTATTTTATACCGAGGCTATTTGAAAATAGCAGATCTACAAGCTCACAACGCGTCGCATCGCGACACGTTGTGAGCTTGTAGATCTGCTATTTTCAAACATTTTATTACTTTTACTTTTGGTACCTTAAGTACATTTTGATACCAATACTTTAGTACTTTTACTCAAGTAAATCTTGAATTCCGGACTTTTACTTGTAACAGAGTACTTCTACATTGCAGTGTTGATACTTTTACTTAAGTAAAACATTTGGGTTATTTTTCCACCACTGTGTGTGAGTAGTGTTCAGGGAACCTGGTGCTGTTTGAAGATGCTATGGAGCATGTGTGAGTAGAGTTCATCTCATTTAACTCTCAGAATCTCAATCTAAATCATAAACGTTAGCAGAGGTTCACAAACTTCAAGCACCTCCTCATTGAGATGCATTTGCCCGCAGACCCCAATCTGAAAAGAGAATATTTCTCATTACGCCCATAGCTGCTCTAAACTCAGCGCTAAACGGCGGCCTCCTGTGGCTTACTGCTTTAATAATGTTAGATAATGATGACATGGTGTGTAATTCTTGTCACCAGGTGTAGGATCAGTCGTATCCTGGAGTGTCCTCGGGGTCACGGCCTGTTGGTCGGGGTGGGAGGCAGCGGCAAGCAGAGCCTGACCCGTCTGGCTGCTCACCTGTCCTCTACGGAGGTGTTCCAGATCACACTGAGCAAGGCCTACAGCATTAATGACCTGAAGGTAAGCTATGGGAGTGTTCCTGATCACTCTATGCAAGGCCTACAACAGCATTAATGACCTGAAGGTACGCTATGGGAGTGTTCCTGATCACTCTATGCAAGGCCTACAACAGCATTAATGACCTGAAGGTACGCTATGGGAGTGTTCCAGATCACTCTATGCAAGGCCTACAGCATTAATGACCTGAAGGTACGCTATGGGAGTGTTCCAGATCACTCTATGCAAGGCCTACAGCATCAATGACCTGAAGGTAAGCTATGGGAGTGTTCCAGATCACTCTAAGCAAGGCCTACAGCATTAATGACCGGAAGGTAAAGGTTGGGAATTAGGTCTCCACCAAATATAGACTTCTGGGAATATAGTTTAGCCCCATATTAAACTACCATACACACATTTTAAGTCTGGATCTCTGGAATGAAAAAGTTGCAACATGCTCTACTCACACCCTGGTCCTGTGAGAAAGAAATGATGCAAAATGGCTGCGATTCATTTACAGACATCACTGTTTTCTTTCTCACACACTCACGCACGGCCACACACACACACACACACACACACACACACACACACACACACACACACACACACACACACACACGGAAGAAAAGAAACATCCTCAGGATCAATATCTCCTTCTCGCTGCGTCCAGCGTATTGATCTGGTTCTGGTCTCCTCACTGACACACCAAGGAAGGATTGTCCGATGCTATTAAAGAGCTCTGGGAAATATTTCAATACCTTATCGATGAAGCTAAAATGATTGTCCATTTAATCAGCCTTTTAAAGATCAAAGTGTTATCGTGGAGTTTGCGGTATATCCATTGATTACTGTCAACCTGGTTAAAAGAGGAATCCTCATTGGCCTTGTGTTGAAAATAAACAGTTAAAAGGAGAATTCTCATTGGCCTTGTGTTGGAAATAAACAGTTAAAAGGAGAATCCTCATTGGCCTTGTGTTGAATATAAACAGTGCATGTTGTGTGTGAGGTGTTGTTTAGGTAGATCTCGCTATGTTGTTATACCCCACTGACTACTGGCATCCACTACTGGCAAAAGTGTGTGTGTGTGTGTGTGTGTGTGTGTGTGTGTGTGTGTGTGTGTGTGTGTGTGTGTGTGTGTGTGTGTGTGTGTGTGTGTGTGTGTGTGTGTGTGTGTGTGTGTGTGTGTGTGTGTGTGTGTGTGTGTGTGTGTGTGTGTGTGTGTGTGTGTGTGTGTGTGTGTGTGTGTGTGTGTGTGTGTGTGTGTGTGTGTACTTGTGGGCCAAATGTCCCCAAAAGTATAGTAGAATTTGAGAATCATGAGGAGAGATTTCCTGGTTCTCACAACCAGGAACATATCCATCCAGGAAGCATTTAGACACATGATCACATCCACACAGAACAAAGCCACGTTGTTTATTTTCAGATACAAGGTTGATTTATCACTGCAAATAAAATCATCCAACTGTATGAATTGAATGAGGCATCAGCAAATTAATAGTTTGATGTGAAATATTTGCAGAAGCACTTTCGTATGGTTTATGTGTCACTCTCCTGATGTGCCTGTGTAACCTTTAGCCTTACAATTAGGATAAGATTCAGGTTAACATTAGGCATTGATTGATTGGATACGTCATTAGTCAGAAATGTAAACCGCACAGAGTACAGAAAGACATTTAGGTTAAAAGGATAACACAAAAAAGTCCTGGGGACTTGTTTCCATTGTGGTCCTATTAATTCCATTTACAGGTTAGGTTTAGGGGTTAAGGTTAGGATTAGGCATTTAGAGGTTAGGTTTAGGAGTTAAGGTTAGGATTAGGCATTTAGAGGTTAGGTTTAGGAGTTAAGGTTAGGATTAGGCATTTAGAGGTTAGGTTTAGGGGTTAGGAGTTATGCCTGATTTATACCTAGTTGCCCACCGGTGTTGCACACCAAAAATAGCAGATTATGCGTGAGCTTTTACGTCGGCCAGTTTCGGCTTTATAGGCCGACGGTGAAAAATGAAGCAAAGATATTGTAAAACTGGCATTCGTAATTCCATTCATAAAACCGGCGTCCTAAACATTGATGTCCTCACAAATATTGTAATACGGACGTGTGTGTGTGTGTGTGTGTGTGTGTGTGTGTGTGTGTGTGTGTGTGTGTGCGTGTGCGTGCACGCGTGTGCATGGTACAGGGGGATCTGGCAGGCTTGTACCTGAAGGCCGGTGTGAAGAACCAGCGTGTGGCGCTGCTCCTGACCGACGCCCACATACCGGACGAGCGCTTCCTGGTGCCCATCAACGACCTGCTCACCTCAGGTCAGAGCACAAACAAAACACCATTATTTAGGAGGACATTTGGTGCTTCATTAGACGTGATGGAGGAGGAGAGGGAGGTGAAACGCCACCACACAGGACTCTCCAGCTGGACCAGAGCCCGGTGCATCACAGTGTTGTATATGTTGTGGGGTTGAGCTAACCAGCATGACTTAACCCATTAAGACCTGAGGCGATTCTTAAAAAAATCTACATCTAACATTTTTTTTCAAAAATAGCAGATCTACAAGCTCGTAGCGCGGCACTCGGTGCCGCGCTACGAGCTTGTATATCTGCTATTTTTGAATAGCCAAAGAAATCTAAAGTGACACAGATGCGTTCCAGGTCTTAATGGGTTAATAATTATACACTGTCACACAGAAATGAGAATTTCATTTTAACTTTGGACATTGGAGTGATTATTATCTGTGTCATTTTAGCTATAACCATTATTTTATACTTTGGCTATTCAAAAATAGCAGATATACAAGCTCATAGCGTGGCACAGAGTGCCGCACTATGAGCTTTATCTGCTATTTTTAGAAAGATCTCTGTGCAAATCTTTGAATACATGTTTTTTTAAACAACATTTTTAACTCAGATCTTTGCTTCTGGAGGTCTCGGGAACAAAATATTTTTACAAATGTTTGCTATAAAAAAATATATATTCAAAGATTTGCACACATTTTAAAAAATGTTCAAAAATAGCAGATCTACAAGCTCATGGGGCCGCGCTATGCCACATGAACCCTATGTTCGGCAAAGAGATTTGAGGGAAAAAGGAGTGGACCAAATATAGTGCAAGGTAGATGTTTTTGTGTCTATTGATCTGCTGAATGGAATCATTTTGGCTGTACTGTATGTTCATAGATTTCTTTGACAATAAAATGGATTGTGATTCTGAATCTCTGTGACATTATTAACTGAATCCTCTCCCTCCATATCCAGGTGAAATCCCGGAGCTTTTCAGCGAGGAGGAGATGGAAGCGGTGGTGTCCGGTGTGAGGGTGGAGGTGAAGGCCCTGGGCCTGCTGGACACCAGGGAGAACTGCTGGAGGTTCTTCATGGACCGGGTCCGACTGCAGCTCAAGGTCTCCGTTGGTTTTATTTGAGTCCATATTTCACCATCCTGCTCCCTCCATGTGTGAGAGTTTCACAGTGTGTTGATGGTTATCTGATGCTATACTGTAGATACAGCTATATCTACCTAAATGAAGGGAAGAGAGTTGCACACTGGGCGGCCATAATAGCTGAATGAGTAGAGTGGCTGCCCTCATATCTGTGACCCCCCCCCCCCCCACCCCCCTTAACACATTCCATGCCAGAGTTTAATCTCATAATGTACTCACCAGTGCCAGCGTTTTATTGTTGTTTTTTTGTTTTTTTCATGTCGCCACAGACCTCGCTAAATAAGTTAAAAGTGCGCGTTCATTTGGTTCTAAACACACAGCGGATCTGTGAGAAACGGCCAGCGAAAACAGTTTCCAAATGCGAGCCGCCATCTTGAAGATACAGCCGATCAACGGTAAACAGTGATCAGCGAGGAGAAAAACAACAACCGAGAAAATCGAGTTTTAAACAGGATCCCAGACAGGAAGCGGATACGATCGAAAAAACCGGAACCCGAATAATTCCGTTTCCGACCGGAAACCGGAAACGGAAATGGATCAAAAAAAATCGGAAAGTGCACCTGGGGCAAAATCAATGGGAATCGGCGGTTCGCGTAGATCTACGCGACTGGCACGCTGCGGCTTTAAATAGGTTCGCGTAGATCTACGCGACTGGCATTCAATGTGTTAATTGTTCTTAAAAAATAGCAGATCTTCAAGCAGTGAGCTTGTAGATATGCTTTTTTCACGCATATAGGTTAAAAGTGCTTATGTGAAAGAAAAAGTTGCTTCTTTTGGGCACAACCTGGCAACACTGGGCCTAGGATGCAGTGTCAAGGGAAAGGCGAGCGTCACAACTTCAACAATTAAGCTTATACCACATGCCCATATTAGGGCAAGGGTCCTTATGAAATGAGATATGTTGAGAATCCCGGGCCCTAAAAAAGCATTCAAAACAAGAGACGCAACAACTGATGTGTAACATTATTGAACAAAACATCTTTGGCAAGCCGGGCATAAGGGGATCCAGACAGACTGGCATGGGGAGGCATGGGGAGAGGCGGGGGGAGGGGGGGGGGGGAGCAAAAGGAAGGAAATTCTTGTCTCAGTGCACACGTACTGTCACTGTACGCCGTCCAGCACATCGCTGAGCCGCCAGGGCCGCCTGGGAGCGCCACCGTCTGCTACAGCCAACTGGGACTGGCTCTGTCTGAGAGACTGCCAACCGCATGAGAGAGAGAGAGAGACACGACCTGGCAGACTCCTGTGCCTGCTCTCTCTCTCTCTCTCTCTCTCTCACCCTCTCTCTCTCTGTGTCTCTCTCTCACTGGAGGACGGGTCTCCCCATTGGACGCATGCATCATGCCATGACACTTGTGTCTCTTTGCTGTGTTTTGGGGGTTTTGCTTGTGTGCACTTGGCTGCACATCCTCTCACGTTTGTGGGCACATCATTCTGTCTGTTTGTGTTTGCCCATGTGCACGGTATTTGTTTCGTGTGTGTGTCTGTAAGTGTACAACAACGCCATGTGCACATGGCGCGCACGCGAGCATGCGTGTGTGCGTGCCGTGTGTATGTGCATGCTGCCAGCCGCCTGGCATTGCTATCCCAGAAGCCTGTGCTGTGTGTGTTGGTGTGTGTGTGTGTGTGTGTGTGTGTTGGTGTGTGTGTGTGTGTGTGTGTGTGTGTGTGTGTGTGTGTGGGGGGGCGGGGGGTCTCCATGCCTCATTGATTCATTTCAGTAATACTCATTTATTTGGACAACATGTATTAATGAACAATACATGCTCTGTAAATACATGGGATTCAGCAAGAGATGCAGATTTTCATCCTCTGTCCCCAACACAACAAACTAATGACATAGAAAACCGACCATACAGTTGTACATCATTACGATCAACACCGTAAACCAAGCCAAGGACCTCCAAATTGATATGTATTTGGTCGCGGACCCCCATCTGAAAAGGTTTTGTGCTAGGGACCCCCGAGAAGAGAAGATTTGGCTTAAAAAGATTCAAGCTTTTAAAAAAAAACTTAAACTAAAATAGCAGATGTACAAAGCTTGTATCTGCTATTTTTTATTCGCCAATATATAAAATATGGTTAAGGTGGTTAAAATTATTGCTGGGGACCCCCTGGAACCCAGCCAATGCCATAAACAATTACAGAGATAATTACAAAACACGGTTACAAGCACACAAACAAAATATCTTTTAATACATAGGTTTCCGCGCGACGTCATCACAGAGCAGAATGCGCAATCTGCGCATGCCCGGGGTAGAACGAACCCGGAAGTGCCCTTCACTCTGTTGTTGTGTTCGGGAGTTAGATAGGCATAATGCTGCTATTATAGGCATAATAGGCATAATGCTGCTATTGTATACAAATAAAAGACAAACATATCCAACTTCCGACAAATACTTTTTATTGAGTAAACAAGATATTACAAACTGCATAATTTAATCTACTTTCATTAAACCTGGTGAAGACCATTTCTTTTATGAATGTAGATTTGACCAGAGCTGCTGCGGGTAATAGCGCCCTCTATAGGCTCACCCCTCCACTGCGCGCGCATATCCTCTCATGTTTACAAACAGGAAACCCATCTATAGTCGAGAGCATGCAGTCTTATTATACATGGTTGCATGATTGGCGCTCTAGTAACCTTTTTTTTTTTTACACTAAGTTTACACTAGTTTGTCAACTAAATCTATGACGAAAAATGTTCGTCGACTACCTTTTTTCACTGACGAAAACGAAATATAAACTAAATAAAAACTAAGCTACGATGACTAAAACTAAGACTAAATATATCGACAATTTCGTCAACAAATAAAAACTAGACTAAAATGTTAGGGAGAGACGAGTGGAGAAGAGATCCAGTAGAACTAAAAGACAAGTCATTTTATGTTTGGTTGCGCTCGGGTGTTGCGCTTTGAAAATAGCCGATCTACAAGCTCACAACGCGTCGCAGCGCAACGCGTTGTGAGCTTGTAGTTCTGCTATTTTCAGCATGCAACCAAGTGTAAAATCAGCCATTACGATGCCATCAAGGCACCGTCAAAATACATTTTAGTCAACTAAATCAACTGTAGATTTAGTCGACTAAAATCTTATGATATTTAGTCGACTTAAACTATAACTAAAACATTTCAGATGACTAAAATATGACAAAAACTAAATGGAATTGTATTCAAAAGACTATGACTAAAACTAAATCAAAATTCGCTGTCAAAATCAACACTGCAGGGAACTCAGTGCAGTTGTTGGGCCGCATCAGCTCCACGTTCACATCCACTCATCCAATCACACTCATTTCATTCTCAGACCGCTCTTATTTAAGCTGGAAGTTTTGCTCTTCTCATCCCTGCTTGCATTTGCTGCTGCTGTCAGCTGCTGCTAAAATTGCTTGTTTATATACGGGGGATTCAGAGTTCCTATGGTTGGGAGATGCACTTTATCAAAAGCAGATCCAATTTATTGCCAAACCGTAATAATATATTGCTCATTTTATATTCAATAAAAATATCTTATTCTTCATGAATTGTCTGTATCCATTCGTGAGTTGTCCTGATAGGACTGATAGATTCTCTCTTGGCTCTTTTTGACTATGAAGGATTAACCTTGAACCTTCCATAAAATGAAACTTACCAGAATCCGTGAGGTTCTGTGAGGGTTCGTTTGCTTACATTTTGATTATAACCAGAACCTGAACTTGGATCATTAAAAAAAAAACGCATTGTGAGCTTGTAGATCTGCTACTTTTGCTATTTTAGAGACATCTCCTAAGTATAATTTCCAGAACTCAGGGTTAGATCAAACTTTTTTTGTGGCTATTTTTTGCATCGCGATACATTTTTTATTAAATCGATTCAAATCGTCACCAGTTTTAATCGATTTACGATAAATCGTTACATGCCTAGTCATTTGGATTCTATAGAAGTCGGCATGTCTTCTATGGAAGCATGTCATGCACCAAATATAGGCGATCTACAAGCTTGACACAGCGTACGTACGCTGTGTCACAAATTGCATACCGGTGTTAGGACTTGGCCTAATACAATTTTTGGAGATTACATTTTTGCTCTAATCCAAGCCTCTCTCTCTGTGTCTCTGTCTCTTGTCTGTGTCTGTGTGCAGGTGGTGTTGTGTTTGTCTCCTGTAGGGGGCGCTCTCAGCCTCAGGGCCCGGCGCTTCCCGGCCCTGGTCCACTGCACCGCCATCGACTGGTTCCACCCCTGGAGCCCTGAGGCCCTTCAGTCTGTCAGCCACACCTTCATCCAGGACATACCAGGCATAGAGGTGAGACATACTGTACCTGTCTGTCTGTCAGCCACACCTTCATCCAGGAGATACCAGGCCTAGAGGTGAGACATACCTGTCTGTCTGTCAGCCACACCTTCATACAGGAGATACCAGGCCTAGAGGTGAGACATACCTGTCTGTCTGTCAGCCACACCTTCATCCAGGAGATACCAGGCATAGAGGTGAGACACACGCTACCTGTCTTTATCTGCCTGGATCCATTCTGGATTGGCGATGGATGGACAAACAGACAGACAGACAGTGGATGTCGTCTCGTGCATCTTCCCAACCAATCATAAGATGCAACATTGTATGAAGGCCTTTCATTTATCCAGAGGAACGCAATATCGTAGGCATTTGTTTCGTCGCTTTGTCGGTCGACACTTAACCCATTAATACCTGGAACGCATCTGTGTCACTTTAGATTTCTTTGGCTATTCAAAAATAGCAGATATACAAGCTCATAGCGCGGCACCGAGTGCCGCGCTATGAGCTTGTAGATCTGCTATTTTTGAAAAATCGTGAAAAAATATTTTTTTGATTTTTTTTTCAAAAATCTGTTAGGATTTAGAAAACGTTTTTAAGAATCGCCTCAGGTCTTAATGGGTTAATTGGCCTTGACAGAAAGACAGACAGACAGACAGACAGACAGAAGGCAGACAGACAGTATAATGTTCAGTGCATGAGGCTAAGTGTGACTTGATGTTTTATGATCCAGGTGTACCAACCATGTAATATTAGCTGCTTGGGGACTCATGTACAGACAGATATTTGGCTCCATGTAACCCTGTGTGTTCTTCCATAATGATCCTTGTCCAGAGGAAGACTCAGTTAGACTGTTTTAATGAACATCTACTAATTGGAGCGGTGCAGCTGTGTGTTGTCCTGTGCACAGATCTCTCATCGTTAGCTCTTAGTGTGTGTGTGTGTGCGTGTAGTGTATGTATGTGTGTGTGTGTGTGTGTGTGTGTGTGGTGCTGACAGATCACTGATCACATGGCCGGGGACGCTGCGGCGCTGCGGGCGTATCATTGTTTTCCCTCGCCGCGGCGGAACGATCACAACGCACCATCATTTATGTTAATGAGCGGCTGAGTGATTAATAAGCTGCATAACGACCCTCTCCGGAGGCACAGCTGTCGCTGCCCGGAGAAAAAAAAGTGCCGTCACGTAACACCGTGCCAATGTGTGCAAGCTAGGGGTGTGTGTGTGTGTGTGGTGTATATGTAATAATGTGACGATATACTGTATGTATGTATGCATTTTATTGCTGTATTAATAGTCATAAAAGTAGTGCTGTACTTTCAGCAGTAGACAGACAGACAGACAGACAGACAGACAGACAGACACAGACAGACAGACAGACAGACCTTACCTCCTTCCTTACTTCCTTACTTCCTTACTTCCTTCCTTACTTACTTACTTAAGTCTTTACTTCCTTGATTTACTGATCCTGCTGGGAAAATCCAGCATCCATGGCAGCAACGCAGTTCTGAAACACAGGACAGATGCAGAAAAAGAGACACAGTTAGGAGTAAAAAAATTATAATACATAATAAAAGGGTAAGCAGGTGGTAATGCATGCAGGATTTTATGAAAAGGGTACCAGAAACCATGCAGGTATATACTACCTACAGGCCCTCAGGACTTAGACTACCTGAGAATCAGTATGGTGAAAGAGCTATTAACACATTAAGTGCCAGTTTTATTGAAACAGGTTACATCTAGTGCTGGCATTCTTTACCGTTTACGCTGATATGTTTAGCGCTGTAGCGGCCACGACGATGACGCAGATGTAAACAATGGATGTGTGTGCGATGGTCGATGGTCCCGTCTAACGCCTGGAACAATAACATCTCAAAAACGGTCCGGACACCATGTGTTAACAGGTGTAGATATAAAAGTAGTAATAGTGGTGATAGACATTGTAGTATGGTTTCAGTAGTAGTAATAGGGTAACCGGAACGCACACCCCAAAACACACTTGACCCCATTTTTTCCCCGCGGACCACTCGCCCCCAGCAATTCTTGTATTCGTTTTACTGAGGTTGAGGTTAGGAATAAGGTTAAGTTTAGGCATAGTTTTACTGAGGTTAAGTTTAGGAATAAGGTTAGGTTTAGGCATAGTTTTACTGAGGTTGAGGTTAGGAATAAGGTTAAGTTTAGGGATAGTTTTACTGAGGTTGAGGTTAGGAATAAGGTTAAGTTTAGGCATAGTTTTACTGAGGTTAAGTTTAGGAATAAGGTTAGGTTTAGGCATAGTTTTACTGAGGTTGAGGTTAGGAATAAGGTTAAGTTTAGGGATAGTTTTACTGAGGTTGAGGTTAGGAATAAGGTTAAGTTTAGGCATAGTTTTACTGAGGTTAAGTTTAGGAATAAGGTTAGGTTTAGGCATAGTTTTACTGAGGTTGAGGTTAGGAATAAGGTTAAGTTTAGGGATAGTTTTACTGAGGTTGAGGTTAGGAATAAGGTTAAGTTTAGGCATAGTTTTACTGAGGTTACGTTTAGGAATAAGGTTAGGTTTAGGCATAGTTTTACTGAGGTTACGTTTAGGAAAAAGGTTAGGTTACGGTTAGTTTTACTGAGGTTACGTTTAGGAATAAGGTTAGGTTTAGGCATAGTTTTACTGAGGTTAGGGTTAGAAATAAGGTTTGGTTTAGGCATAGTTTTACTGAAGTTGAGGTTAGGAATAAGGTTAGGTTTAGGCATATTTTACTGAGGTTAAGGTTAGGAATAAGGTTAGGTTTAGACATAGTTTTACTGAGGGTACGTTTAGGAATACCTGGTGGCGACCGTTCCGAGGTCTCCGGATATGACCAGAGGCGAGTGTGTTTTGGGGGCGAGCGTTCTTGTATTCAGTAGTAGTACTGTAGTTTCAGTAACAGGCAGAGAAGTTTTGTAGACTGGTGGTAGAATATATGGACTGTACTTTCAACTGTTGTCAATGCATCACACAGTACATTGCTGGGGGGGAAATGTATATCCTTCATAACAAGTTAAAACATATGATCACAGTTTGCGAGGAAGTCTACCTCCAAAGCCATCGATATGGTCCAAACAATCTCTGATTGTTTATCTTGTTAAAGAGGCAGGGAAACGAGGAGATGAAACGGTCATTTGTTTTAAGTTGGAAACGCCACAACCCACAAATAGCTGATACACGTATAGGTAGCAGATCAATGGGAACTTTTGCTCTGCGTCTCAACTGTACACAACACGCTTTGTCAAAAAGCATTATGTCAGGTCTTAATTAATAATGATTTTTCCCGCTGAATCCTTGATCATTAACAATGGCTTTTTTTGTGAGTTATGATCAGGTTTGATCCTTGCATTCGGCTGCTCATTTGTTTCTGCGTTAATTGATTCCTAACAGCATGATTTATGGAGGCTCTGTGTCATTGAGCAACCCGTTATGATGAATCTGGTAACAGCATGTGGCTCCATACACTGCGGAGAAGAAAAGTTGGAGGACATGAGGGATAATATAAACAGTATGCATGCTTTACAAGCTGCATGTCAGGGGGTCCTAAACGCATTATTTTCACAGTGGTTTCAAAGCCTAATCATTCCTGCCAGCTGCACCTAAATTTCAGATTGAGTAAGTCGGCGCTAGCCAAGTGTGGCGGCGAAACTTGTAGATGAATCCAGAATTTATGAAGATAATATTTCAGGCACACATCGGCTTGGGGGGGACGTTAACCCATTCAAACCGGGAAAGCCTCTTGTGTAACCACTTTATCCATGTGTTATACTTTGGCTATTCAAAAATATATATACAAGAGCTTGTAGATCTGCTATTTTTGAAAAAACTGGACATTTTTTACAAATCTTTGAATATATATATATTTTTTAACTCAAATCTTTGCTTCTGGGGGGTGCCTGGAACAGTATATTTTGAGATGGGGGTCCGCGGCCAAATACATATTTTGGGGGTCCTTGACATGAAAAGGTTTGAGAACCACTGATTATAGCAACATACGTTTTTTCAAAAAACTGATTTAGAAGACACTTTGTAGAATCCCCCAGAAGCAAAGATTTGAGTTAAAAACGTATACAAATTCAAAGATTTGCAAACATTTTCACGATTTTTCCCAAAAAATGTGCAGATCTACAAGCTCATAGCGCGGCACTCGCTAGCCGTGCTATGAGCTTGTAGATCAGCTATTTTTGAATAGCCCCAAAGTATAAGATAACGGTTAAAGCGGTTAACATCTAAAAAATGCACCGACGCTTTCCCCGGTATTAATGGGTTAAACTCTACTCAATCCTGAAGCGTGCTGCTCACCTCCCCCGACCCCCCCCCACCTTTCCCCCCCGCTTTATTTTTTACAGCCCACTGTCCAGGAATCCATCAGTCTTTTCATGGCCCACGTTCACACCAGTGTCAACCGGGCGAGTGAAAAATACCGGCGCAATGAGAAGCGGCACAATTACACCACCCCCAAGAGCTTTCTGCAGCAGATCAGGCAGTACGGGACGCTGCTGGGGAAGAGGCGCGCCGCGCTCCACGACAACGTGGCCCGGCTGGAGAGAGGCCTGGAGAGGCTCCGCACCACCGCCCGCCAGGTACCATATTACCGTCTGATAGGGCTGCAAATAACCATTCTATTATCAGCCATTATTCTATATTGTTGCTCCGAGTGCCACGCAATGAGCTTGTAAATCTGCTATTTTTTACTCGATTAACTGAACAATCGAGGAGCATTTTTTTTATAATAATTTGTTCTATTTTGTTTTTATATATCCACTAATCCATTTGAAAAGATTGTAATTGATTTGTTATAATTGATTAAATTGATATGTCTGATTAACCACTTTGATCTCTTAACTAAGTAATGGCTAATTAATTAATCTAATTAAACCTGGTACCTTTGGGATTTATCTATAGGCCACCTAACACCCTAGTTATTGTTTTATTTTTAGAGTAGCCAATTGTTTTCCCCCCCTTTTTCTCCCCAATTTAGTCGTTATGCCAATTAATTACTCCACACACACACATTGCTGTGTTGTCACTGCTGTTGTATCCTACTGACTCACCTGCCAGTGAGGAGCCCCCACCAGGAGGACTACTCCTCCCGCCCAACACTCCCTGCTGACAGGTGCTGCCCCAGCCCATAGGAGCATGTGTAATGACCAATATCAACCTCCCCGCCCGGCTTCCCTCCCCCGAACACGGGCCAATTGTGTTCGCACGCAGACGCCCGACAAAGCCGGATAATGTACCACAGTGGATTCGAACCCACAACCTCCGTGGTGGTGGGCAGTGACTTTACCACTGCACCACCTCAGCGCCTTACCACACTCTAGTTCTTATTGACATTTTAGTGGGGTTTTTTTTTTTTATCACTCTTGAGATCACATTGTAAAGTGTAACTGTTTACTCGGCAATGGTTTGGGTTGTTGAGTCATCACAACATGATCTGCTATTTAACCCATTAAAACCTGAGGCGATTCTTTAAAAAATCTAAATCTCAACAGTTTTTTGGAAAAAATCTGGAAAATATTTTTTCAATATCTTTCAAAAATAGCAGATCTACAAGCTCGTAGCGCGGCACTCGGTGCCGCGCTATGAGCTTGTATATCTGCTATTTTTGAATAGCCCAAAGAAATCTTAAAATGAGACGCAGATGCGTCCCCGGTCTTAATGGGTTAAACATTAGATAATAGTAATAGTAATCCATTTAGTGATGGCTTATTAACCATTCGTTATACAGACTTACCACCATTTGAACTCTTCCAGGTAGAAGATCTAAAAGCCAAACTGGCGTCTCAGGAAGCAGAGTTGACGGTTAAAAACCAGAAGACCGAAGCGCTCATCACCAAGGTGGGCCTGCAGACGGAGAAGGTCAGCCGCAAGAGGGAGGCGGCCGACGCGGAGGCACAGAAGGTGAGATCTACTATTATGATTCTGGACTGAAGTGCGGCCATAGCTGAGTGGTTAGTGAGCCCGCCTGATGGGGAGCCAGAGCTCCTGGTTGTCCAAGGTTTGATTCCAGGGCCAGGCCAGCAATGTGTCGATGTGTGTCCCTGAGCAAGACTCTTAACCCTTAATTGCTCCCGGGGCACCGTAGAATGGCTGCTCACTGCTCCTAGAAGTTATAGGATGGTTAAATGACATCACTGCTCCTAGAAGTTATAGGATGGTTAAATGACATCACTGCTCCTTGAAGTTATAGGATTGGTAAATGACATCACTGCTCCGAGTAGTTATAGGATGGATAAATGACATCACTGCTCCTAGAAGTTATAGGATGGGTAAATGACATCACTGCTCCTTGAAGTTATAGGATGGGTAAATGACATCACTGCTCCTTGAAGTTATAGGATTGGTAAATGACATCACTGCTCCGAGTAGTGATAGGATGGATAAATAAATGACATCACTGCTCCTGGTAGTTAAGGATGGGTAAATGACATCACTGCTGTTAGTAGTTATAGGATGGGTAAATGACATCACTTCTCCTAGTAGTTATAGGATGGGTAAATGACATCACTGCTCCTAGTAGTTGTAGGATGAGTAAATGACATCACTGCTCCTAGTAGTTATAGGATGGGTAAATGACATCACTTCTCCTAGTAGTTATAGGATGGGTAAATGACATCACTGCTCCTAGTAGTTATAGGATGGGTAAATGACATCACTTCTCCTAGTAGTTATAGGATGGATAAATGACATCATTGCTCCTAGTAGTTATAGGATGGATAAATGGCATCACTGCTCCTAGTACTTATAGGATGGGTAAATGACATCACTGCTCCTAGTAGTTATAGGATGGATAAATGACATCACTTCTCCTAGTAGTTATAGGATGGGTAAATGACATCACTGCTCCTAGTAGTTATAGGATGGGTAAATGACATCACTTCTCCTAGTAGTTATAGGATGGATAAATGACATCACTGCTCCTAGTAGTTATAGGATGGGTAAATGACATCACTGCTCCTATTAGTTATAGGATGGATAAATGACATCACTTCTCCTAGTAGTTATAGGATGGATAAATGACATCACTGCTCCTAGTAGTTATAGGATGGGTAAATGCAGAGCACACATTTCACGTATGTGCACATATACAGTGACAAACAACACCCCAAGGAGTTTGGACTAATATTATTATTTCATTATTATAATTCTCAGTCGCAACGACTGATTTCAGTAATCTGTAGGGGTGTGCCGATATATCGTCCCGCGATATATCGCGATACGTTTTCGTGACGATATTGTATCGTTTTGAGAAAAAAATATATAGTTAAAAAAATATATATATATATATTTTTTTTAACAATAATAATAATCAGGCATGCAAACAGCCCCGAGGTGAAAAGGGTGACAACATGTTGTTTTTTTTCGGGTCAGGTGTCACTATTGCCCTATTTGGATTCAAAACGGCTATTGTAGCTGAAAAGCTACAAGTTCGCATATCTGAATAATGCAAAAACAGAATTATTTGTTTGCATTAGCTTTTTTCTCCCCCATATATTTTTCATAATAAAAAAAAAGTGCGTATCGAAATCGTATCGAAGTTGTGAGCCAAATATCGTATCGTATCGTTTGGTGAAATTAGTGTATCGGCACACCCCTAGTAATCTGGGTTCCATAGAAGTCAAGCATGTCTTCTATGGAAGCGTGGCATGTCATTTAGTCCTATGATATCATGGATGATACAGATGTAAATCCTTTATGTCATGTGTTTTGGGTTCAGGTTGCTGCCATCCAGGCAGAGGTCACAGTGAAACAGAGGGACTGTGAGACTGACCTGGCCAAGGCAGAGCCAGCCCTGGAGGCAGCCAACACAGCACTGAACACCCTCAACAAGGTCTGTCTGTCTGTCTGTCTGTCTGTCTGTCTGTCTGTCTGTCTGTCTGTCTGTCTGTCTGTCTGTCTGTCTGTCTGCCTGGGCCATTCAATGCCAGTGCAGTGTTGCCATATTCTGTGAGAGAAACAAGCAACCAGGTCTAGGAAAACCAGCCCAAAAGAAGCGACTATGGGCCACATGAGCACTTTAACATATACATCAGCTATTTGAAAATAGCAGATCTACAAGCTCACAATGCGCCGCGATGCGACGCGTTGTGAGCTTGTAGATCGGCTATTTTCAAATAAAATATTGCGGGGAAATTGTAGATCTGGCAACCCTGCGCCATGCAGTGCACATTTTGATAGTAGTTTTTAGTCATAGTCTTTTGAATACAATTCCATGTAGTCAATCTAGTCATATCATAGAAATGTTGTTACAAGTGCCAAATCACAAGTTTTTCTCAAGAGACCAACATTTACCCCCCCCAGAGCATTCATATTTGACGACATTGTCCAGGAAAATAAATACATACGGGAAGAAACCTCTAGCAGAACCAGGCTCTATAGGGTGGGCCACCATCTGGCTCCACTGTGTTGAGGGAGAGAGCAAGAGGGGGGGGGGAGGAGAGAGAGAGAGAAAGAGAGGGAGAGAGAGGGGTAGAGAGAGAGAGAGGGGGGAGAGAGAGAGAGAGAGAGAGAGAGAGAGAGAGAGAGAGAGAGAGAGAGAGAGAGAGATGATGGACAGCAATAACGATAATAACTACAATAGTAACAACTATGTGTTTAAATGTGACTGTAGACCTTATCATTTTACACTGACCTCAAGGGGAGGTTCATGGACACAAAGACATGCAGTATGTCGTTGCTGTCGGGTGGAAACCTGTTATTTCCACATTTTAACTTTTTGTGTTTTTCCCTAATTGCACTGCTCGATCATACTGCTCGATCATAACACTGCTCGATCATACTACTACAACGTCACACAAAAGTGTCAAAATCAGCGCAAAAATTGCGTTTCGAGCTTGTAGATCTGCTACTCTTGCTATTTTTTTTATTTGAATCTTTGAAAAGTACAGTGGTGGAAAAAGTACTCAAATGTTTTACTTAACACATTGGGTGCCAAAACCGTATATATACGGTTTTGCGCATACTAACGTTGAGTGCCAAAACCGTATATATACGGGTTTTTTTTAATTCTTTTTTTTTTTTTCCTTCACAGCAACAGGAAATATCACTCCTACAAGATTTAGACTCCAATCCACCTCCTGGTTAACTTATGACTTCAAAAACCTGTATCTCGGCTCCTGTGCACTTTTTTTTTTTACAATGTTAATTTAACTATTTTCAACAGGCTGCAACTGTGGAATGGATTTCCGAATGTTTTAAATTTTTTCCCCCCGATTGTACGAGACCTGTATGTGTGTAATGAGGGGATCACCGTGAGGACGGTGATCACTGAAAATATTTTGTGACTACTTGAAAAAGGTTCAAAATCTTTAAAAAGTCCTGGCACTCAAAGTATAATATTTTAATAAACCTCTGGCACCCAATGTGTTAAGTAAAAGTATCAATACTGCAATGTAGAAGTACTCTTGTTACAAGTAAAAGAGTGTAACAGAGTACTAGTAACTAAAGTGTTCAAATAATTGTAGTGGAGTAAAAGTACACTATTTGCCTCTGAGATGTAGTGGAGTAGAAGTAAAAGTACTGACAATTAGAAAAACTCCAGTAAAGTAAAAGTACCTCAAAATTGTACTTAAGTACAGTACTTGAGTAAATGTACTTAGTTACTTTACACCACTGGAAAAGTAACAGTTCTAGACATATGAGAGGTTTCCCACCCCGACAGAGACAATATCGTTGGTCATGATTTTGTCATCGTTTTTTGTTCCGATCCCCTCCTCCCATCCTTTCTTCTCCAGGTGAACCTGACGGAGCTGAAGACCTTCCCCAACCCTCCGGTGGCGGTCATCAACGTGGCGGCGGCGGTGATGGTGCTGCTGGCTCCGCGTGGCCGCGTGCCCAAAGAGAGGAGCTGGAAGGCGGCACGAGCCTTCATGGGCAAGGTTAACCCCGTCAACCCTGTCATTCACACACACCAGCCTGATTAACGCCCATCTAATCTGTGTGCCAGCCTTGACCCCGTGACCCTGACCCTCCCGCCTATAGCTAGCTCTCCCTCTCTGTGAATAAGCTCGCTTATGATTGGAGCAAATCAAGTTTTACTGTTTGACCTTTTAGCAGCTTAAAGGGATAGTTCACCCCCAAAATGACTTTTTTTAAATCGATTTGAGACTTGAATTTGTGGGTATTTTTTACTTTTTTTTTTTAAGAGCGGGCAGGATTAACACATTCCATGCCAGAGTTTAATCTCATAATGTACTCACCAGTGCCAGCGTTTTATTGTTGTTTTTTTGTTTTTTTCATGTCGCCACAGACCTCGCTAAATAAGTTAAAAGTGCGCGTTCATTTGGTTCTAAACACACAGCGGATCTGTGAGAAACGGCCAGCGAAAATAGTTTCCAAATCCGTGCCGCCATCTTGAAGATACAGCCGATCAACGGTAAACAGTGATCAGCGAGGAGAAAAACAACAACCGAGAAAATCGAGTTTTAAACAGGATCCCAGACAGGAAGCGGATACGATCGAAAAAACCGGAACCCGAATAATTCTGTTTCCGACCGGAAACCGGAAACGGAAATGGATAAAAAAAATCGGAAAGTGCACCTGGGGCGATTACAATGGGAATCGGCGGTTCGCGTAGATCTACGCGACTGGCACGCTGCGGCTTTAAATAGGTTCGCGTAGATCTACGCGATTGGCATTCAATGTGTTAATGGACTGTGACATCAACGTCCACGGGCCAATCGCAGCACTTTTCTGAGCCTAATTATTCAGATTATTTGTCAATTTGACAGTAATTGCAGTCAGGAAAAAAAACATAGTTTAATATCATTCATTTGACTCTTTCTATTGCATTGTAGTATTTGGGTAGCCTGGCATGGCCAGACTAATATATCACTGTGTAGATATTAGTCTGGAATCTCTGTGTGGATCCTCCATTTACAAGGGGCAAAAAAAAAAATGCCTTTGGTGATAAACCCACCCCATATTTGCATACTGGGCACTGATTGGTGCCTCACAACTTCGGAGGGAGAGAAATCCAATCTCTATTGAGAGGAGCCAGACCTAATCTGCCGAGGGCAGATTAGGTATTTTGCAAAGGGCAGGTTTGTCTGGAACCAGGCTAGTATTTGGGGACATTTCCTCAGAACATGTCCAGTTTGCTCCCAGCCTCAGTGCAGTATCAGTGCATGATGTGTGTCCTGTCCTGTCCAGGTGGATGACTTCCTGCAGGCCCTGGTGTCCTACGACAAGGAGCACATCCCAGACAGCTGTCTGAGCGTGGTGAAGCAGCACTACCTGAGGAACCCAGAGTTCCACCCGGACCTGGTCAGGACCAAGTCCACCGCCGCCGCGGGCCTGTGTGCCTGGACCATCAACATCGTCCGCTACTACGAGGTTTGTTTCCTCCCACAATGTTCAAATGTTTCCGTCATACAGTCTGGAGCGACGGAAGCTCTGAAAGTGATCAGAGGATCTTTATTGTTACATCTTGGTACATAAGAGTACAACTTATTTTGGTTTATAACAATACTCCTGAACTACTCCTTTATTATAAAATATATTTTTGGAATGGAAATGACAGATGACAGCTTCCGTTCTCGGATTTCGGGAGGTGTAGTTCCAGACTCTATACGGCATTCAGAGATTGTAGAATAGCATAGCCGTAGTAAGCCATTCCCAGTTGGGGGGGACATATTTGTACCGGCCCACGAAGTCTTTTTTGCGATTCTGGGCGGATATTTCCGAGTTTTGGGTGGTTATTTGCGGTTATTTCTTTTTATAACTCTTAATAAATGTGATTGTGCCGCTCTGTGCAGCCCTCCCTTCCAGGCAGCGGCTGCGGGGTCCTAGTGCCGGCCTCATTTGAGGCTTTTTTTCCTCCTCTTTTTCCCCGTGGCCTCGCGGCCCAAATACCGGTTCGCGGCCCACACGAGGCCACTCCGCGGCCCACGGGGGACGAGTCCCCCCCGTCCCCCCCCTTTCCTACGGCCCTGCTACTGCTAGGTCTTGAGTCAGACAACACAGTGTTGTATAGTGCCTTGCAAAAAAACCTGAAGGGGGCGTCAACAAGTGTCATAAACAGCTTGACTTAACATTGACTCCCACCAATATGTCTGCAGCTACTATGCCACGCCCCCCCGTGGTGACGACACGTTGCCAAGCACTATTAGGCCTGTGGCAATCACCACAATCACCCTATCACCTGATCACAATCATAACACAATCACCTGATCACAATCATAACACAATCACCTGATCACAATCATAACACAATCACCTGATCACAATCATAACACAATAGCCCGATCACAATTGTTTGAGATAATTATAATTATTTTTGCATAATCGTAGGAATTATTTTGTCACTTTTTTTCCGTAAATGAACGCCCTACTTGATCATACTACAGTGTCACAAAAATCAGCAAAAGTAGCAAATCTACAAGTGCGTTTCCAGCTTGTAGATCTGCTACTTTTGCATCTTTTGAATCCTGGAAAGTAACAGTTTTGAACAGTTCGGTTTCGGTTTCCACCCGACAGACAATATTTTAAAATAACATCATCACATTATAATTTTTTTTAAATAATGCCTGTGATTTCAAATGTGACGCTAATTGTTCCTTTTCATAAACAGGTGTATTGTGAGGTGGCTCCCAAGAGACTAGCTTTATCTCAAGCTAACACAGAGCTGGAAACGGCCACAGCCAAGCTGCTGGCTGTTCAGAAGAAGTTGGAGGTCATTATTTCATGCTACTTCACTCTTCCTGGTCAAACCCTTTAACACTCCTTTTCAGTGAAAAAAGAAATGACATATTTGTTGAAATAAAAACAATATAAACTCTGTATGCTTCTGTGTTTCAGTAGAAGTAGTAGTAGAAGTGTTTGTTTTAGGGCTCTCTCCTTTTAGATTCATTGATTAATTTTGGTTGGTCTTAAGCCCTTG
This sequence comes from Gymnoscopelus braueri, assembly GCF_963280865.1. Lineage (NCBI taxonomy): Eukaryota > Metazoa > Chordata > Actinopteri > Myctophiformes > Myctophidae > Gymnoscopelus > Gymnoscopelus braueri. Next base: position 11,824,644 of record NC_137605.1, read on the forward strand.
TTTGTTTGTTTGTTTGTATGTACGTATTGTTTACTTTCCGTATATATGTCTGTACAGGATCTGGACGTGAACCTACAGAACCTCACATCTCAGTTCCAGAGAGCCACCACAGAGAAGGTCATGTGTCAGGAGGAGGTGTCCCGCACCAACCAGACCATCTCACTGGCCAACCGGCTGGTCCAGGGCCTGGAGGTACGAGGGAGGGTTGACCCCTGGCATAGAGTTAACTGACCCCTGGCATAGAGTTAACCCATTAACACATTCACTGCCATGACCCTGGCATAGGGTTAACTGACCTCTGGCATAGAGTTAACACATTCACTGCCATGACCCTGGCATAGGGTTAACTGACCCTGGCATAGGGTTAACTGACCCTGGCATAGGGTTAACTGACCCTGGCATAGGGTTAACTGACCCTGGCATAGGGTTAACTGTCAGAGGTGCTATAGTGTCTGAACTGCATCAGTAATCTGGACAACAAGTATACGTTAAATCCTAGTGAATGGCGGTGGTGCAAGGGGCTCGTTCTAACAGATCTTACTGTACAACGTGGCAGCATGTTGTTAGCCTGGGATCCAGCCTGCTTGCTACGTTCGGCGTTTTTTTCTCTCACTTCGCTTCACAGTCTGGGAAGCCTCCTATCTCCGTGCTGAAACGGGAGAAAACAGCCCGCAGCTTCTGATTGATCTGTGGGGGGGGGGGGGACCAATGTTATCCAATGTAAAACTCTAGTCACTTCCTGACTTGCCTACGTAATGGAAATACGAGTCAAATTGGACCCAGGCCAGACTGATTAGCGAAGTGAGAAAAAGACGAACGCGAATCAGGCTGGATTCCAGGCTAGCATGTTGTCACAGTCGGGTGGAAACGTTGTACGTCCAAAACTGTTACTTTTCAGGAGATGGAGAGAACCTGCGTTCAGAGCCGATGGCCTGTAAGGGTCTGGGGGACCGTTTTTCAAGAGCTAATGTGGAGCTCCCCACATCCACAGCTCTTGTTAATACTTTTAATTTGTTCAATATTTAATTAAAACCCACAGACACACACATTTTTTCGCACGGCGAAGTCGGCATACATAAAAAAGATAAGTGAAACTATGGAGATACAAGGTTTCTGCCCGACAGCAGCGAACTACTGTATGGAGATACGAGGTTTGTGCGCGACAGTGAGGATGTTTGGGTTGGGGGTTGGATTGGAGACATGGTAGAGAAGGCTGGACCACAGCAAACGCATGGCTGACCTGCATGGGCAACATGGCAGACTGAACAGCAAGGGAGGTGGCGAGAAGATGGCTACTGTATGCTAACACCATCAGTGGTGGAAAAAGTGCTAATTTTTGTACTTAAGTAAAAGTATCAATACCGCAATGTAGAAGTACTCTGTTACAAGTAAAAGTCCGGAATTAAACATTTACTTCAGTAAAAGTACAAAAGTATTGGTATGAAAATATATTTAAAGTACCAAAAATAAATGTACTCATAATGCAGAATGTCCCATTTCAAGTCGTATACAAATATTTTTAAAATAGCAGATCTACTGTACAATCTCACAACGCGTCGCGACGCGTTGTGAGCTTGTAGATCTGCTATTTTCAAATGGCCGAAATATATATATATCGAGCTTAAGTGGTTAATGTGTGTTTAGTAATAAAAATCTAAATCTAAAAAGTAACTAGTAACTAAAGTATTCAAATAATTGTTGTGGAGTAAAAGTACAATATTTGCCTCTGAGATGTAGTGGAGTAAGAGTAGATAAGTAAGAGTACTGAAAATTGTAAATACTCCAGTAAAGTAAAAAATACCTAAACATTGTACTGTACTTGAGTAAATGTACTTAATTACTTTACACCAGTGAACACCATGTCGCTATTTCCCCTTCATGTCTATGAGGCAGCAGTCATGGGACAAGTTTCGAGCTTGTAGATCTGCTACTTTTGCAAATTTTTTATTTGAATCCTGAAAAGTAACAGTTTTGGACATATGAGGTTTACACCCGACAGAGACACTGTGTGTGTGTGTGTGTGTGTGTGTGTGTGTGTGCGCGCGTGTGCGTGTGTGTGTTTTCACAAGGATGCGTGCTTATTAGCACTCATACTTTGTCATTATTTAGTCTTAAATGTACTAGCTCATAAAACGCGGCTCATTTTCACAACATTAAGCGAACTTAAATGGGGCCATTTATTACTTTAGTCCAAACATCAGCCACCGTTTCCATCTTGTCTTCCCACTCAGGCATGCTATGATAAGTGTTCCTCTGAAGCACAGAGCTGATACCCTGTAGGTTTGCTAATGCGAGAAAAAAAATTGCGGCATTGCCTTTCTCTCTCTCTCTCTCTCTCTCTCTCTCTCTCTCTCTCTCTCTCTCTCTTTCGGTGGCCATTTTATCCATTTCGACGTTCTTGTTTCCAGAAAATAAATGCGGCTCTCATTGGAACAGCTTGGCTTTTAAAGGATATCAAGATAAATGTTTTGTCTTTATGGCATTGACCTGGAAGCGATAGTGTTTGGACTAATAAATCAGGCCGTCTATATTTAATCATTAGCTTACCTCAAAGGCCTCAACAGCTGTTGGAAATTAACAACGTCTCACAACCCCCAGACTGAGTGATATTACAGGCAATCCATAATGCATTAGAGTAAAATTATAGTGATTTTTAACTGTCTGGGAATTTATTATGCGACATATTCTGGACCCACGGCCCCTTGTAAGGAAACGGCACGCGTGATTTATCGTAGCAAGGGGAGGGGCTGTCACAGTCACAGTATTGAAGGCTTTGAATGGATGCTGAGTTGATGCTCGCCGAGTGGATCGGCGGCCAAACTTTCAGAGGGACTTCAGTGGGAATTACGCTCGTGTTGTTTCACCTGCTTCTATCATGATAAACCACCGGGGTCAGTCAGGAGTATTTACTCAAGTACTGTACTTAAGTCAAATGTTGAGGTATTTTTGGGCGGTGAAACCGCCCCATAAGTGAGGTTTGGAAATGTGTACAATTATCTTGGGCAGTGAAACCGCCCCTATAAGTGAGGTTTGGAAATTTGTACAATTATCCTGCGCTGTGATTGGCCAATCACAATCTATTCAGGACTGTGATTGGCCAGTGTCACATGGCACATGTGCATAGCCCTATATAAGAAACCATAACTTTAAAAAAACCAAACATTTTTTTTTTTTAAGTTATGGTTTCGTCCATCATAAAGAGTGTTTCAATAAATGTATTTATCTTTTGTACATGATTGGTTGACTCCATTCAGTATTGTGATTAGCTAGCAAGACACCGCCCACTTCACACAGGGTGTGATTTTTACTTTACTGGAGTATTTCCAATTGTCTGTAGTTTTATTTCTAATCCACTAAATCTCAGAGGCAAATATACAATTATTTGAAAACTTTAGTTACTATAGTTGCTTTGTACATTTTGATTATTATTAGAAAACATACATTAACCACTTCAGCCCTATATACATTTTGGCCATTAAATAGCAGATCTACAAGCTCACAATGCATAGCATCGCAACTTATTGTGAGCTTGTAGATCTGCTATTTTCTAAAGATTTGTATACATTTGAAAACTTGTGAAATGGGACATTCTGCACAATGAGCACTTTCTACTTTTGGTACTTGAAGTACATTTTGATACCAATACTTTTGTACTTTTACTCAAGTCAATTTTGAAGTTTAACAGAGTATTTTTACATGACAGTATTGATACTAGTAAAACATTTGAGTATTTTTACCACCACTGCATTTCATGTAGGCTAGATCACTGCTTCTCAAAGAGGGGTGTGGATTGACCCCCAGGGGTCCTTGAGGGGCTTCCACTTACTTTATTTTTCAGCTATTCGAAAATATTGTTTTAACATTGTTGAAAAAAGTTGACAAATATTCTCTTATGGGGGTCCCTGGCATGTCCTTGACAAGTTTGAGATATTTAGAGTTACTTTCCTCTCTCTAATTCAGTGGTACTGGGGTCTTGGGACCCCCATGGGGGTCCTTTGGGGGGTGTTCCAGGGGGTCCCCAGCAAAAGCATCACAATCATTGTAACCACTTCATCCATTTATTTGTTGGCTATTAAAACAATAGCAGATCTATAAGCTCACAGTGTGTCACTTCGTGCCACGCTGCGAGCCAAGTAAATATCAATTTGGGGGGTCCTTGATGTGTAAAAAACACTTATCTATCTAACTATGCCCAGCCAGATGAGGCATATAAATGCATTTTATTAAAAGGATCCTTGGCTAATAAGCCATATATGCCTTTATAACTTATATATAACTGCCCTCTATAACAAACAAAATAAATTAAAAACACCTTAAATATTCTATTTATTTTAGAAATACAAATAGTTCCTCTTTTACTGAAGCGGGACAACACCCGCCGCAGGTCGATGATGTCATTTTGTCCCTGTGTGGTCCAGCCCTATGGAATGTATGGAATGCATGTGCTAATAAAACATATTTAAATATTGTTTTGATATTCATATTAACCTTAGGAAGTATTGAGTTGTTTTTTTATTAGGACATGCTAATAACATTCCTGGACCACACATGAACAAATGACATCATCAACTTGTGACGGGCGATGTCCCCCTTTAGTAAAAGATGAACCATTTCTACAAAATATTTAAGGTGTTTTTAATTTGACATTTTAGTTATAGAGGACAATTATAATGCATTAAGGCATATTTGGCAGGGATCCTTTTAACCCATTAACCTGAACCTGATTCTACAAATGTCTTCTAAATCCCAACAGTTTCCTGAAAAACGTATGTTTCTATATCAGTGGTGCTCAATCTTTTTCATGTCAAAGACCCCCAAAATTATATGTATTTGGCCGCCGACCCCCATCTCAAAAAAAGTTGTTCCAGGGACCCCCCAGAAGCAAAGATTTGAGTAAAAAATGTTCGCTTTAAAATAATATATATATTCAAAGATTTGCATACATTTTCATGATTTTTCAAAAATAGCAGATCTACAATCTCATAGCACGGCACTTGGTGCCGCGCTATGAGCTTGTAGATCTGCTATTTTTGAATTGCCAGAGTGTAAACTAATGCTTTTTAGCTCAAATCTAAAATGACACAGATGCGTTCCCGGTCTTAATGGGTGAAGACTGCAGGTTATGTTAATGTTGATGCCTTGTCCCTGCAGTCAGAGAAGGAGCGCTGGTCCCAGGCTCTGGTGGTCTACGAGCAGCAGCTGCAGACGCTGTGCGGGGACGTCCTGCTCACCTCCGCCTACGTCTCCTACGTGGGATACTTCACCAGGCAGTACCGCCTGGAGCTCCTACACAACGCCTGGATCCCCTTCCTCAAGTCTCAGAAGGTACTGTACAGTCCCAGGACGGATGCACTTAACATGCGTATCGTTGCTGTCGGTGCAGAAACCTCTGTATCTCCATATTCTAACTTTTTGTGTGTTTTTTTTGTGTAAATTAACGCCCTACTTGATCACACAAAATTATCAAAAGCAGCAGATCCGCATGCTCAAGACGTGGCGCGAAGCGATGCGTTTTGAGCTTGTAGATCTGCTACTTTTGAATCCTGAACAGTAACGGTTTTGGACGTGAGGTTTCCACCCGACATAGACGATTTGCTTTATTTATTTAATTGTTTGCAAAATGTCATATATCTTTATTGCCCTGACTTTCTTCCAGAACATAATATTAAAGATGAGCTGAAATGGTAGTTTGAGAGCAGACCACCGTCTTGCCATGCGACCACGACCTCTCATTTTGGGAATTGACGAGTGTCCTACCACTAAAGGGATTAAAAATGTAAAATAAATACAAATAAACTAACTTTAAAAATACATCATCTGTAAGGGATGGCAGCAATGTGTGTTGACACCCTCTAGTGTCTGGCATAATGAATCCTATAGCTCTGTGTGGAACATTTGATTACAGGTGCATATGATGAGATTATTGGTTAAACCGGTTACTATCTACTGATGTCATCAGGCATTACACTACATTTTGGTTTAGGAATTAATTAAGAGACTTTTGATATCATAATAATGCACAAAAAAATGGAATTAACTGGAGATATGCTGTAAAAAGGTGAAAAACATATTTCTTCATTTCTGCTTGCTGTTAAAGCCCATCCCCCCCTTCTCCCACACACACACACACACACACACACACACACACACACACACACACACACACACACACACACACACACATTTATTTTTTCTAGAGAGAATTCTCTTTTTCACGCGAGTCTTGTGAAAAAATGTTGATGCATCTGTTTTTGAGGCCAGATCCTGGCATGCTGCACCAGAGCCTGAAAAAGTCAAGTGAAAACACATTGGCACAGGCTGGGAGCTGTTTAGAGGGTGCCGTCCTGCCCCTCTATACTGCATGTACAAACATTTACCATAGCATCTGTGCATTGGAACCAAACACACTGCCTGCAGAGCACATAGTGTGGGGACATCCTCCCCTTAGTGTGTGTGTGTGTGTGTGTGTGTGTGCGCGTGTGCGTGTGCGTCTACTTGTATTAACCCATTAAGACCTGAGGCAGATTAAAAAAATGTTTTCTAAATCCTAACGCTTTAAAAAATATATATATTGAAAGATTTGCACAAATTTTCACGATTTTACAAAAATAGCAGATCTACAAGCTCATAGAGCTTGTAGATCTGCTATTTTTGAATAGCCAAAGAAATCTTAAAATGACACAGACGCGTCCCCGGTCTTAATGGGTTAATATACTTGTGAGGGCCAAATGCCCCCACAAGAATATAGTAGAATTTGAGAAATAAACAGTGTGAGGACATTTTTGGCAGGTCCTCGCAAGATAAATTGTTGTTTTATTGTTAAAATATCTTTTTAGAATTAAGCTTACGTTTGGGAAAAGATTCAGGTTGTGGTTATAGATAGGATTAGACATGTACTGGTGAGTTGGCGTTAGAGTTATTCCTGTTTTAATCATAATAATAAGAATAATATATTATTTTTAACTTAACATTTTTACAAATCATGAAGTGCTACAGGGTTTAAAAACAATGTCATAAAAAACGTAATCTCAAAACAAAAAAAACATGGGCAACAACATAAGACCCTAGAAAGTAGATTAAAACAAATTAATCCGTTCAATCCGGGAACGCATATACTACTACAGTCATTTTAGATTTTAGATTTTAAGTTATGTTTAGGGATTATAGATAGAGGTATACCTGATGTATCCTTAGTTGCGCGCTGGTGTCGTGCAGCCGACAAATAGCAGATCTACAAGCTCACAACACGTCGCAGTGCTTATGGTAAATATGGTATAAAAAAATATATACAAATTGTATGGCTTTTTTTTCTCAGAGTAGTTTGAAATGTCTTTCATGTTCTCCCCTTCCCTCCACATCGTTATGGTTGTTGTTCCTCCTCCTTTTTCAAAGAAAATGTAAATAAACATAGGCTATATGGTAATTAGAAAAATGCTAATAAGCCAAACATGCCTTAATACATTATAATTGCCCTCTATAAATAAAATGTAAAACACCTTCAATATTTTATTTATTTTAGAAATTGTTCTTTGATCTTTTACTGAAGCGGGACAACACCCGTCGCAGGTTGATGATGTCATGTGTCCATGTGTGGTCCAGCCCATATGGAATGTATGGAATACATGTGCTAATAAAACATTGTTATGTTTTTAATTGATGTTCATATTAACTTAATTAAGGAAGTATTAAGTCGTTTTTTTTATTAGGACATGCTAATAACATTCCATAAGGCTGGACTCTATTGAGTGAAAGATGAACTATTTCTGAAATAAATAAAATATTTAAGGTGTTTTTCATTTGAAATCTTAGATATAGAGGGCAATTATAATGTATTAAGGCATATAAGGCTTATTAGCCAGGGATCCTTTTCAATATCTTTATTAATTACATTTTAACAGGTCAGAGCCCCCTTCCCCTTCCTCTTCCTCTTTCTCTTCCCCTTCCCCTTCGTTATGGTTGTAATTTGTCTTCCTTTTTCAAAGAAAAATCAAATATTAAACAAACATTTTGATGTCTTCACCAGTGTTGCCAGATTCTGTGAGAGAAACAAGCAACCAGGTCTAGGAAAACCAGCCCAATACAAGCGACTATGGGCCACATGCGCACACTTTAACATATGCATCAGCTATTTGAAAATAGCAGATCTACAAGCTCACAACGCGTCGCATCGCGACGCGTTGTGAGCTTGTAGATCGGCTATTTTCAAATAAAATCGTGCGGGGAAATTATAATAAACAGATCTGGCAACCCTGGTCCTCACAAGTATAGTAATACAAACTGTGTGTGTGTGTGTGTGTACGCGTGTGTGTGTGTGTGTGTGTATGTGTGTGTGTGTGTGTGTGTGTGCGTTCCAAGGTCCCCATAGCCCTGACAGAAGGCCTGGACCCGGTGCTGGTGCTTGCAGATGCCGCCACAGTGGCGGGCTGGCACAACCAGGGCCTGCCAAACGATAGGGTGTCCACGGAGAACGCCGCCATCCTGACCACCAGCGAGCGCTGGCCGCTGGTGGTGGACCCGCAGCAGCAGGCCGCCAAGTGGATCCGCGAGCGCTGCGGGCCGGAGCTGAGGGTCGTGACGCTCGGCCAGAAAGGGTGAGAACTTGAACCCCCTCCTCGACCGACCTATCTGTCTGCCAGTCAGTCACGTGTTAACCCATTAAGACCTGGAACTGCGTCATTTTTTTATTTGAGCTAAAAAGCATTATTTTACATGTTGGGCTATTAAAAAATAGCAGATATACAAGCTCATAGCGCGGCACCGAGTGCCGCGCTACGAGCTTGTATATCTGCTATTTTTGAAAAATCGTGAAAATGTGTGAAAATCTTTGAATATATATTTTTAAAGCGAATTTTTTTTACTCAAATCTTTGCTTCTGGGGGGTCCCTGGAACAAAATATTTTGATGGGGGTCCGCGGCCAAATACATATAATTTTGGGGGTCCTTGACATGAAAAAGTTTGAGCACCACTGATATAGAAACATCGGTTTTTCAGAAAACTGTTGATTTAGGAGACATGTAGAATCGGCTTCAGGTCTCAATGGGTTAATTACTAAAAGGGCCTGACGGTTAACCCGTTAAGACCGGCAACGCATCTGTGTCATGTTTAGGTTTCTTTGGGCTATTCAAAAATAGCAGATATACAAGCTTGGAGATCTGCTATTTATTTATTTTTATCATGAAAATGTGTGCAAATCTTTGAATATATATGTTTTTAAAGCGAACATTTGTTAAGTCAAATCTTTGCTTCTGGGGATTCTATGTCTTCTAAATCCGAACAGTTTTTTTTAAAAAAAACGTATGTTGCTATAATCAGTGGTTCTCAAACTTTTTCATGTCAAGGACCCCCAAAAGTATATGTATTTGGCCGCGGACCCCCATCTCAAAATATTTTGTTCCAGGGACCCCCCAGAAGCAAAGATTTGAGTTAAAAATGTTCGCTTTAAAAAATATATATATTCAAATATTTGCACAAATTTTCATATTTTTTTTTTAATAGCAGATCTACAAGCTCATATAGCGCGGCACTCGGTGCCGCGCTATATGAGCTTGTAGATCTGCTATTTTTGAATAGCCAAAGTATACAATAACGGTTAAAGTGGTTACACAGATGCGTTCCCGGTCTTAAAGGGTTAAAATGTCATTTAGATAGCATATAATTAGACAGATGTCAGGTTCATTTGTTGACCTATTATCTATAGTTTGTATAGTTTTTAGTTGTTGTATACAGTATGTACAGATTTTATTTTATTTTATATTATACTGTTTTGACCAGGGGTCTTCAACAGGGGGTCCAGGACCCCTAGGGGGTCCTCAAAGCTACTGTAGGGGGTCCGCCAAATCTTTTTGAGATTGAGATTATTATTATTTTTTTTACATTAACCACTTGAACCCTAAAATTCCTTTTCTGAGGGGAACATTAGCCAAAAATAGCAGATCTACAAGCTCACAACCCCTCGCACGAGTCGCACTGCAAAAAAAAGTTTAAGCTGAAACACAATTATACAATATAGAGGGGGTCCCTGCTTCATCTCTCTCTCAGCTAGGGGGTCCTTCCTTGGCCTGAAAAACGTTGAAGACCCCTGGTTTAGACTGATGATAGGTTCTTGGTTTACCTATGATCCTAGATTACAATTTCTATGAATTTGATGTATTACCTTGTGTTTACCTTGCTTACTGTAAATCACTCTGGATTAACTCATTAATGGGAACTTATCTGTGTCATTTTAAGATTCCTTTGGCTATTCAAAAATAGCAGATCTACAAGCTCATAGCACAGCACTCGGTGCCGCGCTATGAGCTTGTAGAAAAAGCTTGTAGAAAAATCGTGACATTTTTTTTTAAACTGTTTGGATTTAGAAAACATTTTTAGAATCGGCCTCAGGTCTTAATGGGTTAAGAGCGTCTGCTAAATGCCTAAATTGTGATATTTATATTATTTAGAAAGATTTAGCCTCTTTCACTTTCACCATAAACATAAAATAAAAAATGTGTGTGTACAAATGTGTGTGTAGGTATCTGGATGTGATTGACATTGTGTTGTTGGTCCATTGTGTTTGTGTGTGTGTGTGTGTGTGTTTGTGTGTGTGTGTGTGTGTGTGTGTGTAGGTATCTGGATGTGATAGAGAGAGCGTTGGCGTGCGGTGAAACCGTTCTGCTGGAGAACCTCACAGAGAAGATGGATCCCGTTCTGGAGCCGCTGCTCGCCAGGAACACCATCAAGAGAGGAAGGTCAGTGGTGACTTTAACAAACAACAACATGTCATTGTCAAAACCACTTAAACCATATATCGTGTTTTTTCTTAAATTAATGATCTACTTGATCATACTACAGCGTCACACAAAATCGTCAAAAATAGCAGACAAGCTTTCGCACCACGTTTTGAGCTTGTACTATCTGCTACTTTTGCTAGTTGAATCCTGAAAAGTAACAGTTCTGAACATATGAAGTTTCCACCTGACAGAGACCATACTTAGTTAACTGGAGTTGCCCAGGTCCTTTTTTACTTTTTCCCCTCTACACAACATATCTTGCTCACCAAAAATAGCCGATCTACTGTATATTTTTTGCCGAATGTTCACCCCAGAATAAGGACGCTACAGGGATTCACATGGTTTTACAAAGGCTCAAACGAAACATCAAGCCACACAGCAAAATCAGAAGTTTTACTCTTAGCTTACTCTAATAGTGGGAAAAAACGTACGGGAAAAATAAAACGTTTTCTTCCACTTTGGGCAGTTAAACTACACACTGATTTTTTTGTCATTGTTCAGCCTGTGGAGGAAGCGCTACCCTCCACCGCCATGAACGCTGCTTTGCTTTGCAAAGATTAACCCATTAAGACCGGGAACGCATCTGTGTCATTTTAAGATTTATTTTGCTTTTTTTTTTTTTTACTCCGATCTGTGCTTCTGGGGGTCCCTGGAACAACATATTTTGAGATGGGGGTCTGCAGCCAAATACATATAATTTCGGGGGTCCTTGACTACCGCGGACCCAGATCTCAAAATATTTTGTTCCAGGGACCCCCAGAAGCAAAAGTTTGAGTTACAAATGTTCGCTTTAAAAATATATACTGTATATTCAAAGATTTGCAAAAAAAAATCAGGATTTTTCAAAAAAAATTGCAGATGTACAAGCTCATAGCGCGGCACTCGCTACCAAAGAAATAAAAAAATGACACAGATGCGTTCCCCGGATCGAATGGGTTAAATTTAGCGTGAGGTTTCTAAATCAATGCACGTTTTATACTTTACAATCCCTTGTTGATACACACGCGTCGATAGGCTCACAAACACGCCTGAGACAATGGCAGCAGCCACACGGTTCGGATCTCTGGCTGCGGTCTGGCGTTGAAACACCCGCCGCCGAGAGAGAGACATGACTGAACGCATTCTGATCGCCCCACTCCCTGCCTTTTACAGATGGATTTGTAGTTGGCCGCGCACCGAATCCCCGAGGGCCAGCGTATATCGATCGGCTCCCTCTCAGCGAACCGGTGATAGATGTATATTTGCGTGCTCATATTCTTTATGTGTGATGAATATTGAACAGGCCGGGGGCCAGGCCGGCTCGGCCCGCGTCAGTGTGAAGGAGCTCCTGAATTGTGGGCAGCCGCGACGCTACTCGCGTGTTAGGGGGCCATACATCTCTCTCTCTCTCTCTCTCTCTCTCTCTCTCTCTCTCTCTCTCTCTCTCTCTCTCTCTCTCCCACAAGAAGAGGGGGGGGGGGCTAGACAACAACGCACACTAAGCCATTCAATCCGGGAACGCATCTGTGTCATTTTTTAAGATTTATTTGGGCTATATAAAAATAACAGATCTACAAGCTCATAGCGCGGCACCGAGTGCCGCGCTATGAGCTTTTAGATCTGCTATTTTTGAAGAATCGTGAACATTTTTGCAAATATTTGAATATATATATATATATATATATATCTTTAAGCGATTTTTCTCTTTAACTCAAATCTTTGCTTCTGGGGATTCTACAAATGTCTTCTAAATCCTAACAGTTTTTTGAAAAAAAAACTTATGTTGCTATAATATCAGTGGTTCTCAAACTTTTCACATGTCAAGGACCCCCAAAATTATATGTATTTGGATGTATTTGGCCGCCAAAATATTTTTTTCCAGGGACCCCCCCCCAGAAGCAAATATTGGAGTTCAAAATGTTTGCTTTAAATATATATATATATATATATACATATATATATATATTCAAAGATTTATACAAAATTCTTCACGATTTTTCAAAAGAAATAGCAGCTCACAGCGCGGCACTCGGTGCAGCGCTGTGAGCTTGTAGATCTGCTTTTCTTTTTGAATAGCCAAAGAAATCTAAAAAAATGATGCGTTCCCGGTCTTAATGGACTAAACTCAACGGTCCTTTATCATTATCGCTAAGCTTTGATTTGAGCCACGGAGCCTTTGGCAGGGTGGAGTGTGCATGGTACACGATGTGTCAGCATTTCTCTACGTTTGATCTATTCAGAAATACTGTAGAATAATGAATGACGGTTTGAAAGACACAATCTTATACTGTAGATGCTCCGACCGTGAAGGGAATCCCTTTTTCAAGACGACACACGGATTGGCTGTTGTTTATTTATTTGACTTTGAAGTGTTAAATGCCAGTTGTGGAAAAAGTTGTTAACATTTCTTACTTAAGTAAAAGCATCAATTATACAGTATTGTAGAAGGACTCTGTTACAAGTAAAAGTCCGGAATTCAATGTTGACTTTGTAAAAGTACAAAAGTATTGGTATCAAAATGTAGTTAAAGTACCAAAAGTAAAAGTACTAAATGTTTGAAAATAGCAGATCTACAAGCTCACAACGCGTCGCATCGTGTGAGCTTGTAGATCGGCTATTTTCAAATAGCCTATGTATAAAATAGGGCTAAAGTGGTTAATGTATGTTAAAATATAATCATTTATACCTGCAAAGTAACTACCTCTGAGATGTAGCCTAGTGGAGTAGAAGTAAAAGTAACAATTGGAGATACTCCAGTAAAGTAAAAGTACCTAAAAATGTTACTTAAGTACAGTGCTTGAGTAAATGTACTTAGTTACTTTCCGCCACTGCCCCTGGGGGACCCCAGTCAACAAAGTCCATAGGGTTTTAAGGGGTTAAAGTGACCATCTGCATCTTCAGAGAAGCTGCGACCCAACGACCATGATAGATTCATTCCAGGAGCGCTGCCATGCTGGCCGTGCTGTGATTATCCATGTTCAATTACCCAGGAATTATTATCCATGTTCAATTACCCAGGAATTACCCTGAACAAGCATATCACCATCCCGCAAAGTTCCATGAAATGGATATTAACCTCGGAACAAATAGAAGAATGAAACGACCGCGTATCGACAGCCTCATCCCTCCAAAACGTCTTAACGTCTCTCTTCCTTCTGATCCCTGCGGCCGGCCGTATAGCGGCGGGAATAATATCGAACATCTCGGCATTCAGGAGTCTTTTTTTTTTCTTTCTTCTTCTTCATCGAGCTTCCTTCTTTCTTTCTTTCTCTCTCCCGAAGTCCCTGTCTGTCGTAACGATCCATCACGGCAAATCTGATTATAAGTTTATCCCTTGCAGATGACCCGCACACTTGTTTCTGCCGGTGATTAATACAAGCTGCTGGGGCGGCCCGTGATGGATCTGCCGGGGCTCCACAGCTGAAGTTCATTAATAATTGGAATGTTGCAGAGTGTGAAGTAATGAATACTAATTATTCCTTTCATGGCTGACGGAAGACTACAAGACAATCCATCAGCGCGGACTTTAATTTGGTGGAGTAATGGTTCTATCAATACTACATTAATTCCTCGGTGCTTGTGTGAAGATATAGAGTTGAACCGGACCCAGGCCATCATGAGGAAAACCTGGTCAGTAAAAAAAATTGGGGGCTCGTCTGACATCCAGGGGGGGGTAATTAGAGAAAAATGAAAAGCCACCAGGTTCGTCAAGCCGCTGCTAATTTAATTGAAATGCAGGAGCAGATAACTATTGGCTGCCGTTACGCGGATATAATATTTCTCATTTTGTTCGGGATTATTTGTGTGTAGTTAGATTTGGATCCAGAGGGATATATCTGTCTCATTCTCTCTCAAAGTGAAAATGTGGGAAAGTTTTGAGTTGAAGTCGAGTGTCAGGCTACGTTCACACTTGCAGACCAAATGGGATTTTTTGGGCCTTATCCAGACTGTAATCTGATTGGTTTTAAACCAAGGGTCTCCTGTACTCTATATTGTATAAAATTGTCTTTCAGATTAAACTTTTTTTTTTTACTTCTACAAGCTTTTTTTGGCTAAAGTTCTCCTCAGAATCGCGATGCTAGGGTTCAAGTGGTTAATGTAAAAAAGAAAAATCATATCACACAAAGATTTGGCGGGCCCCCCCTTTAGTAACTCTGAGGACCCCCTAGGGGTCCCGGACCCCCTGTTAAAGACCCCTGACTTAAACCACAGCATGTACAAACCTGCAATAAAGTGTAAAAAACTAAGAGAGAGAGAGGAAGGTCATCCACAGATGGTTTTCACAAAACATCATTGTCAAACCTAATGCACTTAAACCCTATATATACTTAATTAACTGGAGTCCCCCAGGGGTCTGTACTTACATGTATAGTCGGCTCCTTTTTTCCCCTCCACACGTGACACAACACATCTCTTGCTCACAAAAAAAAACGATCTGTAAGCCTAATTTCAGCGACAATCGCCTAATTTCAATTGCCTAATTTCAGCGACAACTTTTACAATAACAGAAGACTGAAAAGACACTAGTAAAGAGCCCTGAGGGACTCTGCTCAACCATATGGGGTTTCACTCTTTCACTGCTAGAATGAATAAATAAATAAATCAATCACCCACTGCCAACGATTTTTCGATTTTCTTACCTTTTCAAGTAGTTACAGAATATTTATCTCCAGTATGATCGATCCCCTGATGATTGTTAATCAGGGGGAGGGGTTTCACTGTGCTTCCACGAAAAAAAGTCATCGCGACCTCCCGTCCGCTTGTTATAGGCCGTTGAAAATAGCATGTCTCGCCAAGAAATACATAGTAAAACACAGGAGGCGAGATACAGGCGATTTCCCAAATACGTTAACCAGGAAGTGATTGGACCAGTACATCTTGGGATCACGTGATCTCCTGGTTCTGCGCGCATCTGGGGATGAAATGTGTTAGCGAAGAGCGCCATCTAGTGGAAACACCAACACAAAAACAAAAACATATAGTAACTGTTTTTTTGGGAATGGGATTTGAACCACATTCCTAGGTGGTTTGAAATGTGATTCAGATTTGATTTCTAAAGATTTGCCTCAGTCTGGAAACTACTCCAACACTCATACTTATACCTATAGATTTATACTGAGTCATGATGGTGTTGCTGGCTGCAAATGGCTGATCTACAAGCTCACAGCTATATGGTATGTATTGTCCTTCAACACAGGTACATTCGTCTCGGGGGGAAGGAGTGCGAATACAACAGCAGCTTCCGGCTCATCCTCCACACCAAACAGGCCAACCCCCATTTCCCCCCCGAGCTCCAGGCCCAGACCACCCTCATCAACTTCACAGTGACCCCTGCTGGCCTGGAGGAGCAGCTGCTTGGTCAGGTGGTGACCTGGGAGAGACCCGACCTGGAGGCTCTCAAGGTACCAAAAAAAGAAAGAAGATTCGTGCTCTACATTAGCCTCCTTCCCAGCCTATTCTCACCTCTGAGGAGAGAAACCTGGCAACGACCTAATGCAGAGAATGCCTATCGGGGCGGGACTTGCGTCATTATGTACTTCAACTGGAAACTGTCATTTTAGACCAATCACAACACTTTGTTTTACGCACAGAGAATGTAAAATAGATCTGTAAAGCCTCAACGTGTACTTGGGCGGTACTTCCCAAGCACTCAGCCGGCTAGGTCCTACCCAGTGTGACTCTACGTCAAACACTGAACATCAAAGTCATTTGCTCCTACAGTACCTTCAAGTCAAGTATCCTTCATACAGTACTTCTGTGCAGTTATAAACTAGAGGTGTAACGATATAGTAACTGCATCGAAAAATCGTTTTGAATTTCCAACGATCTACTATATCGATATGCAAACAGCAAAATATCGTATCGTTTGACTTTGTATCGTATCGAATCGTTTTGCAATGCAAATAATCGTATCGAATTGTATTGCAATGCAAATAATCAATTTGATCAATACTAAGTACTTTTAAGAAGAAAAAAGAGAAAGAGGGGTTTATATCCAGTATCCAGGTATTTATTTTTCACACAGAATTTTTGGATAAATAAATAGTTACTATATCGATTTTGAATCATTGAATCGAATCGTATCGTTCTAAATTAACCTGTCCTGTATCGTTCATGTATCGTATCGACTAAATCACTGAATCGAAACGTATCGTATCGTTCTAAATGAACCTGTATCGTTCATGTATCGTATCGACAACCAAGTATCGATTCGTGATACGTATCGAATCGTTGTTAAAACGTATCGTTACACCCCTATTATATACCCTTTAAAAAAACACAGGCGACTGCGTCTTTCTAGCAGTAGCCCCAATGTTTTGTTTTTCCCCCCAGATGGAACTGACCATAACACTGGTGATGTGTGTGTTAATGTGCTCCAGATGGAACTGACCATAACACTGGTGATGTGTGTGTTAATGTGCTCCAGATGGAACTGACCATAACACTGGTGATGTGTGTGTTAATGTGCTCCAGATGGAACTGACCATAACACTGGTGATGTGTGTGTTAATGTGCTCCAGATGGAACTGACCACGCAGCAGAACCGCTTCAAGATCCAGCTGAAGGTTCTGGAGGACGAGCTGCTGGGCCGCCTGTCTGCGGCTCAGGGACACTTCCTGGGGGACATGGACCTGGTGGAGCAACTGGAGACCGCCAAGACCACGGCCAACACCATCCACCACAAGGTACTGTACACCTAGACCACCTCTAAGAGCATCCACCACAAGGTACTGTACACCTAGACCACCTCTAAGAGCATCCACCACAAGGTACTGTACACCTAGACCACCTCTAAGACCATCCACCACAAGGTACTGTACACCTAGACCACCTCTAAGAGCATCCACCACAAGGTACTGTACACCTAGACCACCATAAGACCATCCACCACAAGGTACTGTACACCTGTCCCACCTCTAAGAGCATCCACCACAAGGTACTGTACACCTAGACCACCTCTAAGACCATCCACCACAAGGTACTGTACACCTAGACCACCTCTAAGACCATCCACCACAAGGTACTGTACACCTAGACCACCTCTAAGAGCATCCACCACAAGGTACTGTACACCTAGACCCCCTCTAAGACCATCCACCACAAGGTACTGTACACCTAGACCACCTCTAAGACCATCCACCACAAGGTACTGTACACCTAGACCACCATAAGACCATCCACCACAAGGTACTGTACACCTAGACCACCTCTAAGAGCATCCACCACAAGGTACTGTACACCTGTCCCACCTCTAAGAGCATCCACCACAAGGTACACACATTCAGGGAACTATCAATTACTGTTGCCAGATTTTGCCAGAAATTAGCAACCAGGTCTATGAAACCAGCCCAAAAGAAGCGACTAGGCCATATTATGAGCACTTTAAACACACATATTGGGCTATTTAAAAATAGCTGATCCATAAGCTTAGGTTTGAGAACCACTGGTTTAAACAACATTTAGGAAGCAGCCCAAATAAGCAACTACACTTTAGAAGCAAGGCCAAAAAACCACAACCCACGACTACCAATATTTACAAGCAACTTTACAGAAAAACAAGCCCAAAGTCGCAAGTATAATAAGCAGACATGGCAACACTGCTATCCATTATCTTCTTAGCGTGCTTTTTCAGTCAATTAATTAATTGAGAGGCGCAGGTTTTTTTTATATATATATATATTTCTTTCAATGTTTTAATTGATAGGGCAGAAACTTCTTTATATCCATATTTGATATTTTGTATTTCGTAAATTAACGCCCATACTTGATCATCATACCACAGCGTCACACAAAAGCATAAAAAGTAGCAGATCCACAAGCTCGAAACCGTGCCGCGTTTTGAGCTTGTGGATCTGCTACTTTTGATTTGAATCCTGAAAAGTTTGGACATATGAGGTTTCCACCCTCAGAGGGACGCTATGTGTAATGGCAGAGTTCTGGAGCATTATGTGCTTAAGGATATGTGTAATGACAGAGAGTTCTGGAATCTGGAGCGTGACTGCTGGGCGGCTAATGGCTCATCTTTTTTTTCTCTCTCTCTCTCCTCTCCCGTCGCGACCGCAACGCAAAACACAGGTGGCGGAGGCCAGGGCCAACGAGACAGAGATCAACGAGGCTCGCGAGCTCTACCGCCCCGCGGCGCAGCGAGCCTCCATGCTCTACTTCATCATCAACCAGCTCAGCGTCATCAACCCCATGTACCAGTTCTCCCTCAAGGTGACACACCTGCTCCGTCTCACCCACAACAACACAGCTGTGTCCAGCAGTACTGAACACTCACCAGTAGTATTGAATACTTAGAATATGAAGACTTAGTAATATTATCGTTATCGTTGGACACGATTTTGTCCACGATTCCATGCTGTATTGATGTTGGTACCATCATAGGAGAGATAACAGGCAAAATGTTGATCAAAATAAGAATTCTTTAATTAAGTAATTACAGATGTTTAACAATAATTTAACTTGTAAAATGAAAACAAATGGATCTATAAGGGTCCATTTGGTTGCCAACTCTCCATCATTTAGCTTGGGACCACCTGGAACCCCCGCTTTTGATGGTCAAAATCCGTAAACACATAATATAGATAATATATATTTGTTGTAAGATATTTATTTGGGGATTTTCTGCCTTTACTTAAGCAATATTACACGAGAGGGTGTGCTTTACCGTCATTATTAGCACGCCTGTGATGCGGTCAGGAACGAGGCGAAGCCGAGTTCCGCCGCGATCACATAAGTGCTAATAATGTAAGGTAAAGCACACCCTCGAGTGTAATATTGCGATTATACAACAGTTACCAACAAAACACATCCAAATGTATTCATATTGTGGGGCAATTCATAATAAAAAAAATTCGCTTATCCGTTTCCCTGTAAAGAGAAGAGTTTATTTGACTGAGACAAAATAGTCCCTGTAACAGCGCAGCACTCTCAGTCATCGTCTCATCAACACAGCTGATTCCAGAGTAGGCTATATGCTCCGTCGTACGATCGTGTTACGTGGCCAAAATAACTGATCTACAAGCTCACAACGCGTCAAGATGGCGATGCGTTGTGAACTTGTAGATCGGCTATTTTTGCCGTGCGATACCTTCGTACGATAAAGTATAACATACACTGGACTGTTAACGAAATGGGAGTAATTTGACTTTAACACAGGAGGATATTTATACAGTATGGATGTTACCATTGAAATAAAGCACACTTTTTTCCAGTTATTCCTTTTATTATAGGATTTTAGGCGATTTAGTGTGCTCTCTTCTAACCATTGATCAACCGTAAGTCCACCAAATAAGTCAAAATTAACAACATAGTCCATTTTGCGTAGCTGTTTGTTCTCCGGTGGCGGCGGTGGGTACTGTCTGTTTGTTTTCCTACGGTGGGACAGCGTGACTTCACAGCACAGCTGTGCGCTATATGGTCTAATCAGGTGCGGACTTTGAAGCACGGCTAGAAAGCTATTTCAGCCAATCAGATTGCTTGGTCGGAACTACCTGTTGTATAATATAGTATATATAGTACATTTTTGTAGTAACTTAACTTTGATGCTTATGGTAAAATGTTTACACTTTCACAATTAAATTAGCTGCAATCTGTATGTGTGTGTTGCGCGCGTGTGTGCGTGTGCGCGTGTGCTGTGCGTGTGTGTGTGTGTCACAGACCTTCAACAGCGTGTTCCACAAGGCCGTGCGGCGAGCGGCGTGGGACGATGACGTGAGGACCAGGGTGCTCACCCTGACGGAGGCCATCACCCACTCAGTGTTCCTGTACACCAGCCAGGGCCTGTTCCAGAGAGACAAGCTCACCTTCCTGTCTCACATCGCCTTCCAGGTGAGGGGGGGGACGAGGGCCACAGCCTCAGAGGTGTGGCCCCTCTGTCATCCCCATCAATCAGAGCACTTTTTTTGCCTCCATATTAGCTGCAATTAACCCGTTCAATCCGGTGAACGTATCTCTGTCATTTTAGACGTCTTTGGCTATAAAATAATAGCATATAAGCTCCGAGTGCTGCACTATGAGCTTGTAGATCTGCTATTTTCTTTTTAAATCGTGAAAATGTGTGCAAAAAAATATATGTAAAACTTTGAATATTTATATATTTTTAAAGCAAACATTTTAACTGAAATGTTTGCTTCTGTTTTGAAAAAAACGTATATTGCTATTATATTCTCAAATATGTTCTCATGTTCTCAAACTTTTTTCATGTCAAGGACCTCCCAAAATTATTTGTCTACCAAAATATTTTGTTCCAGGGACCCCCCAGAAGCAAAGATTTGAGTTAAAAATGTTCGCTCTAAAAAATAATATTCAAAGATTTGCACATATTTTCCAATTGTTTTCAAAAAATTGCATATCTACAAGCTTGTAGAGCTTGTAGATATGCTATTTTTTGATTAGCCAAATACATCTAAAATGACACAGATGCGTTCCCGGTCTGAAGGGGTTAAAAGCAGTCAGCAGGACCATACGCTGCTATCGATTAGCCCTCAACACCTGGCTCCAGGCGGACAAGGGGGAGGCGGCCTGTGACAGGTGGGAGGTGGCTTCTGATGGCATAATGCAAGTGTCTGTCATGGCAGCAGCTGTTTTATTTGAAGTGACAGAGCTCCTTCCTTCGTCCATATATCCTTGTCTCACACAAACACTCATTGAGGTGGATATTTCCCGGTTGATGAGTCCGACCTCCTCTTCCTCTCAGAGTTAGACTTTTTAAAACAAGCTGAATGATTGAAAAGTAGTGGATGTAACGAGCGCTGATCACATGGTGTAAAAACAACACTCCTCACATCAACATCCTCTTTCGCAGTCAGGGCTCCCATGCTTTTTTCGCCCTTGAATAGCCAAAGTATAAAATATGGTTAAAGTGGTTAAAATGATTGTGACGCTATATATTAACTAATTTTGTCACTGTCTTCCTTTAAATCACTTCTAAAAACCTACTTTTATGTTAAAGGAATATTTCACTTTAAAAAAAAATGTGTTTGGTCATTTTATCGTCTACTCAGGCTTTTGTGAACACCCCATACAGTTTTAAGTTGCTTGATTCAGTTTGTAGACATTTGATATTCATTTTTATCAGACACGCCACCTTCCTATACAAATGATTGTATAACTTATGTGGGGCGGCAGTGGCTCAGGGGTAGAGTGGCCGGGTTTTGTGTGAACTGGAAAACCGCAAGGTTCCCAATTCGATCCCGGGCTGGGGCGCTCCCCCAGAGTTAGTGTCGAAGTGTCCTTGAGCAAGACGCTGAACCCCTAATTGCTCCCGATGAGCAGGTTGGTGCCTTGCATGGTTTCCTCCGCCATCGGAGTGTGAATGTGAATGGGTGAATGTAATGCACAATCTATGTAAAAGTGCTTTGGATAAAAAGCGCTATATAAATGCACCATTTACCATTTATAACTTAAAACTCAATTTTTAACTTGTTAGATTCATCAAAAACACCCGTCCTTGGTTCTGGTGACTCATCCTGCCCTCCTATTACGTGAGGGGCTGTGTTTTTGTTGCCAGACCCAAGGCGGCATACACAGGCTGACATGTTATGTGAAGTCCGGCTTATAAAAGTCTGTCCCCCTTTCGTCCATACATGGGCACAGACACAGGCTGACACGTCATGTGAAGTCCGGCTTAGCCGTGACGTAGTGCTCTGATCTTAGTACTTATTCCGGGTCTGGCAGAACCAGGTCTCCTGGTCTTGTTTCAATTACATTTTTTATTTATTTGATTCGGTTTTTTTATTCTATTTAATTGTTTTCATTTTCCAAAAAAAATATTAAAAATAAATGAAAAAGGTAATTGAAAAACACACGGTCTCCTCACATATTAGAAGGATAATATCAGTCACCAGAACCAAGGACGGGTGTTTCCGATTAATCTAACATGGTTAGGAACTGTGTCATTTTTTTATTTGAGCTAAAAAGCATTATTTTACACTTTGGGCTATTCAAAAATAGCAGATCTACAAGCTCATAGCGCGGCACCGAGTGCCGCGCTACGAGCTTGTAGATCTGCTATTTTTGAAAAATCGTGAAAATGTGTGCAAATCTTTGAAAATATATATATTTTTAAAGCGAACATTTTTAACTAAAATCTTTGCTTCTGGGGGGTCCCTGGAACAAGATATTTTGATGTGGGTCCGCGGCCAAATACATATAATTTTGGGGGTCCTTGACATGAAAAAGATTGAGCACCACTGATATAGAAACATACGTTTTTCAGAATACTGTTGAGATTTAGGAGACCTGTAGAATCGGCTTCAGGTCTCAATGGGTTAAAAACTGTCCGGGGTGCTCCCTAAAGCCTGAGTAGATGATAAAATTACCCCATTTAAAAAAAAAAGTGAAATATCCCTTTAAGGCCTTTTCCTAATGGTTTTGCATTTTTTCAGTTATTGTGTTATCAGTTTTTAATTGGTCGGTCTTCTCTGTTATTTTTGTTCTAATTATGTTACCCATTGATTTTATGTATGCTGTTTTAACCCATTAATACCTGGAACGCATCTGTGTCACTTTAGACGTCTTTGGCTATTCAAAAATAGCAGATCTACAAGCTCATAGCGCGGCACC
Source organism: Gymnoscopelus braueri (assembly GCF_963280865.1). Taxonomy (NCBI): domain Eukaryota; kingdom Metazoa; phylum Chordata; class Actinopteri; order Myctophiformes; family Myctophidae; genus Gymnoscopelus; species Gymnoscopelus braueri. The sequence continues at coordinate 11,847,963 of NC_137605.1, forward strand.
GAGTGCCGCGCTATGAACTTGTAGATCTGCTATTTTTGAAAAATCGTGAAAAAAAAATGTTTAGATTTTTTTCCAAAAACTGTTAGGATTTCGATTTTTTTAAAGAATCGCCTCAGGTCTTAAAGGGTTAAGCTGTATGGTTATTATGCTGCTCTTTTTATCTGTAAAGCGCTTTGTAACCTTGTTTGGAAAAGCGCTATATAAATACATTCATTATCATCATTATCGTTATCCTCAGGTGCTCCTGAAACAGGGCTCGATTGACGGCCAGGAGCTTGACTTTCTGCTGCGTTTCCCTGTGGAGCCTTGCAGAGCCAGCCCGGTGGCCTTCCTGTCCCCACAGGCCTGGGGAGCCATCAAGGTACCGTTACTGAATGAATGTCATACCCCAGAGGTGGAAAAAGTACTCAAATGTTTTACTTAACCCTTTAAGACCTGAGGCGATTCTTAAAGGGGTAGTTCACCCCCCAAATAACTTTTTTTCTATTGATTACTCACCCCATGGAGCCTTGAATTCATGGATATTTATTTGTTTTTGTCGCATTCCTTCCTTTATTATTTGATTATAATAAATTTAGCCCCATTGATTCCGGTAGGAGACACAAATGCATTTGTGTCTCCTACCGGAATCAATGGGGACACATTTATTATAATCAAATTATTGGCTTAGGAATGTGACAAAAACAAAAAAAAATCTATGAATTCAAGGCTCCAGATGGTCAGTAATCAATAGAAAAAAAGTTATTTTGGGGGTGAACTACCCCTTTAAAATGTTTTTTAAATCCTAACAGATTTTTGAAAAAAAATCAAAAAAAAAAAATCAAGATTTTTCAAAAATAGCAGATCTACAAGTTCATAGCGCGGCACTCGGTGCCGCGCTATGAGCTTGTATATCTGCTATTTTTGAATAGCCTAAAGAAATCTAAAAGTGACACAGATGCGTCCCAGGTCTTAGTGGGTTAAGTAAAAGTTTCAATACTGCAATATAGAAATACTCTGTTACAAGTAAAAGTCCGGAATTCAAAATGTACTTGTTTTTTTTCGGGTGGGTTTGTTAATTTTTTGGGGGGTTAATTCGGTTATTTTGGTTAATTTGGTTCAAAAAGTTGAAACATGAAGTGTCAGAGGTAATTTTGTCTTTCTATTTAAGGGAAAATCAAGGTTGACCAGTAGAAGTGAAGTTTGTCTTCTCCACATTCTGAAAAGTTGATCAGGTTTCGAGATGGGTCCCCCCACCTCGCGCTCGCGGTGGTCGCGAGGTGAGGGGGACTGGATTGGATTTGGTTTTGGGTTTTTTTGGGGCCTGACTGAATAGTGGGGGGACACAGTGTCTTTTAAGTAAACAAGCGCCAGCGCCACTGACTTGAGTAAAAGTACAAAAGTATAGGCATCAAAATGTACTTAAAATACCAAAAGTAAAAGTACTCATTGTGCAGAATGTCCCATTTCAAGTTCTCAAATGTATACAAATCTTTTGAAAATAGCAGATCTACGAGCTCACAATGCGTCGCATCGCGACGCATTGTGAGCTTGTAGATCGGCTATTTTCAAATGGCCAAAATGTATATAGGGCTGAAGTGGTTAATGTGGTGAGGAGGTTCCATCATGACGTGTGTTTGTCTGAATATATAGACCATATCTACGCTGGAGGAGCTGAGCGGCCTGGACAGAGACATGGAGAGCTCCCCGAAACGCTGGAGGAAGGTGGTTGAGTCCGAGTGTCCCGAGAGGGAGAGGCTTCCCCAGGAGTGGAAGAACCTCAGCTCCCTCCACAAGCTCATCGTCCTCAGAGCTCTGAGGCCTGACAGGATGACGTACTCCCTCAGGCATGGGCGACCTTTCAACCTTTATTAACATTGGTTCTCAAAGTGGGGTCCCGGGACCCCCAAGGGGTCCTTGGGGTGGGTTGTGCCAGGGGGTCCCCAGCAAAATGTGTTAATATAGCATCACAATCATTTTAACCACTTTAACCATATTTTATGCTTTAGGCTATTAAAAAATAGCAGATATACAAGCTCATAGCGCGCCACGAAGTGACGCGTATGAGCTTGTAGATCTGCTATTTTTGAAAAATCATATTTTCTTTTGCAAATCTTTGAATATATATATTTTAAAGCAGCCATTTTTAACTCATGTTTCTGGAGGTACCTGGCACACAATGGTCGTCTCCGTTTTTTTTTCTTTGCTTCTGGGGGTCCCTGGAACAAAATATTTTGAGAACCACTGATATTATACCAACACATATTTTTTTTTAAAGAAAACTGTTAGCTCATAGCGCTATGAGCTTGTATATCTGCTATTTTATGAATAGCCAAAGTATAAAATGATGGTTTAAGTGGTTACACAGATGCGTTCCCGGTTTGAATGGGTTCAAGGTGTGTAATGTCCACTAACTAACCTTGGCAGGATCTTTGTGGAGGAGACCATGGGGAGCAGATATGTGGAGACCGCTGGTCTGGAGCTGGAGAAATCCTTTGAGGAGAGCGAGCCCTCCACCCCGCTGTTCTTCATCCTGTCCACCGGGGTGGATCCTCTCAAAGATGTGGAGAAGTTAGGTAAAATAACCACAAGAAAAACATCATGTTCAAATTAATACTAAAAAAATATTTTATATATATATATGTATATATACAAATGAGGCACAATTATCAGGCATAGAATTTAGTAAAAGTATGTGTCATATAATTAGAGTGTGAGACAAATAATTGGACACATTATATGCCTGCAAGTGAGGCAGTTACATTTTTTGTTTAGTTTGTTTTAAACATCATTGCATGTTATGTTCAAGATAGGTGCACATCACTGTAAGGAAATACATTCCCCACTATAATAAGAGTATAATGATGTAGCTTGTTAACTGTGAGACCAGCTCAGTGGCCTTGTGGTTAGAGCGTCTGCCCTGAGACTGGGAGGTCTGAGTTCGATCCCTGGCCGGGTCACACGAAAGACTTTAAACATGGTAACCAACGTTTCCCTGCTTGGAACTCAGCATCAAGGCTTGGATTAGGGTTAAGTCCCTGCGACATACTACTGTCCTGTCCAGTCTCTGGTATTTTAGGTCAAAACTAGACCTTTTTTACCGTTGCTTTCTTCTCTTCTGTTTGTACCCTCTTAGTAATGTTTTTGTCATGTTGCTTGTTTTCTGTATGGGGACTATGGTTGGAAATTAGCATTCTTGCTAAATCCGGCGTATTTACATTGCATTGTATGTGTGGTGTTCATTAACATGTACTGTCCCTCCCAAATAAACGTATAAATAAAAGCTGTCCAGGGGATGTACTTGTACATAAAGCTGCCTCACGCTACAGAAACAGGAGATAGGCTCCTGTATGGACCACGTGGTTCGCAAGGTGTACTTACTTAGCCTGATTATCAGACTGAAGCTGCGTGGAGCTTCAGTCTGAAATTGGCTGCACTGTAGTCCATTACTTGGGGGAGGGGATTAGCATTTCCCTAAACCAATCACAAGAGATCCAAGGATCCGCCTACATCTGACGTCGCAGGCTAGTGTCGCACAGCTTGAGAACGCCCCGTGGCGCTGATTGGCTTGTCGTTAGACCCCACCCCCACCTCCGACTCTGATTTGACAGGTATTTCTTCTACCGTGAAAAGCCATAGACCATATTCACACGGCGGCCATGTTTCTATGAAGTCAATGAAAGTAGCCACCCCAGGTGGCGGCACTTTCAATGTTAAATTCCAATATGGCCGCCGTGTGAATATGGTCTATAGGCTCACATTATGACACCACACCAAGAGGAGCCCCACTCAGAGAGTGGGCGGGGTCTATGGTCTGGAACCAGGCTAGTACTTACTTGTTATCTGTAGGGGCATTCAGGCCAGTTAACCAGATTCATTCATTTAGTCTCAAAGCCTTTTCAATTGCACAGGGAAGCCACTATGTTAACCACTTGAACCCATATCATCCCTATTCTGGGCATGTCATAATAATACGCAAACTATATTCAACAGGGTGTTGAATATGGCATGTCTCGCCAAAATGCAGGGGAAAAAATGAGAACTCAAGATACAGCTGTCTGATGGAGCCGGCTGGACCAGCCTCATGAACAAACATTATTTCTGAATGATTGTGACCTTTGACATATCATCGTTTTAGGAATATAAGATAAGACATATTAGGTTGTTTTCTAATCACTTGATTTTCGATGTGCACAGTACATCATTTTAATGAGGCATCTAAACAGCGGCAGGTATCGTCTCTGTCTCGGAGGTATCGCGAGATTGGGTTGCCAGACAGGAAATGGAGGACAGTCTTGCGATGCTTTGGCCGTTCAGAAACATACTTTGTGCTCTTTAGATACCTCTATAAAATTATACAGTGTACACACTGTTTGTTCATAAGCTGTCCAGCCGGCTCTCATAGACTCCAATGTTATTCCCCGAACTTCCGGTGTGAGTCTGCCACCCCAGTGCGACGAATGACGCTAAACAGGAAGTGGATGGTGGGGAACCTTTCGACCACGTGATCTCCTGGATCTGTTTGACTTGAGGGTGAAAATGATAGAGAACAGCGCCATCTGGTGGAAAACCACTGAAAACGAAAATGTCGTCATAAGTCGTCCTTGGTAGGCTGGGCCTTTGGGAAAAAAAAGATCGTCATAAGTCGTCCCTGGCAGTGAATGAGTTAATAAGTGTGTTTATGAAGTATTCAACCAATAAATGAAACACTTGTAAGATAAATATAAAACATCTAAACACTGAATCAAGCAACATAAAAACTGTCTGGGGTGAAACAGCCAGAGCAGATGTTAAAATGACCCGAGACATGTTTGAAGGTGAAATATCCCTTTCACACAGATGAAGAGACTGTGTGCTGCGTAATGCGGCGCTGCGGTTGCTATGGTGATCAATTTACCATATTAGGGAGAACAACAGACATCTTCACGGATTGGTCAAACTTTCCATGATGTTACTGCACCCATATAAGTGACCGCAAACACACATAGGCCTGCATTGTGCTTCAGAGCAAAGTTGTAAGCGCTGGTGGTGTAAATCCTCTTTAATCCACGGTAGCTGCAGGTGTTGTGAACCTCTTTAATCCACAGTAGCTGCTGGTGTTGTGAAATGTTCCAGTGGACCGTTCTTCTCAACCACGTACCAAAAGGAACCTGTCAGCATGTTGCTGTCGCCGTGGGAAACGAGCTGTATTTGTTTGGAGGATACGACATGTACAAAATGAATGACTTCATGAATCGGATTGATGTTCAAGTCTTCAACACAGTGTCTTTGCTCTGGATGAAGTTGACCCCAGTGACACCTGGAAGAGGAGCACGTCACCTTGAGGCTCCCCCGATGTTCTGCTGGGGCCACACAGCTGTGCTAATAGAATATACCGTCTACCTCTGGGGAGGGCCTAATTTCTGCATTTCTGCATTTGATGTTGACAACCACACATGGTTCAAACCACAGGTTTCTGGGACTGTTCCAGTGGACAGGAGCTGCCACTCAGCCTGTGTCTTGGGGAAGGTCATGTACTGTATATACATGGAGGATGGTCGTCCCAGCTGTCTAGACACACTGATGACACATACAAGTTGGACACCACCACAATGGTCTGGTCTTTAATTATTACCAGAGGCACTATACCACCTGTTTCATGGTGTCAAACTTCCACCATCATCGGGACAAAGATGTTTGTATTAGGGGAAAGCTCTGGGAGGGGCAGTGGAGTTCAGTGCTACAACTACATCAGAGTGTTTGACACAGAGACCGACCTCTGGCTGAACACACCTTCTGCACAGCTTCCTCCAGGAGCACTCTGGGATCATTCAGCCTTTACCTACAATGGAGAGCTGTACATATATGGTGGCTATATCGATGAACTGTGGAAATTCAGTCCAGAGACCCTCACCTGGAAGAAGGTTGAGCCCAAGGGGAAAGGCCCACGTGCGAGTTCTAGAATGTGCTGTTGCATGGTGGGAGATCGTATCATCCTCTTTGGAGGGGAGGATGCTTCCACCGACCTGTATGTCTTAGACTTGAGTCCTAGTCTGAAGACGTTATGTAAGCTAGCAGTTATTCAGTGCGGTCTGGAGCGGTCGGAACTCCCACACAACATCAAGTGGGAACTGCTGGCAGTCACTGTGGACCAATCATTCTGGACCAAATATGGAGTGACAGCAGGATGGTGGATCAGAGATCTGACATTGTTCACTGAATGTAACAAACAAAAAAAACATTCAGATCCTTTTTTTTTTCTGGCTTACTGGCAGCGTGCACAACGCATGTGGTGCTGATCGGTACAGAAAACCAGACAGACAACCAGACAGACAGACAGACAAAAGAATGTGGTCAGAACATCACTGGAGGGAAAAAAAAAGACCATTACTGCATCAAAAGTAGTCAACAAACTAGACTAATCAAACCCTGAGGAAGACTATTGTCCAAACGTTGGTTTCCTGTGTACCTTTTAATAGGCTCTCTCTGTGTCTTGTTGTTTGTCCGTGATGGTCCTGATGCATTGTGCTGTGTGTGTGTGTGTGTGTTGCAGGGCTTAAGATGGGCTTCTCCATGGAGCAGGGCACCGTGCACAACGTCTCCCTGGGCCAGGGGCAGGAGGAGGTGGCAGAGAGACTGCTGAGGAGGGCCTCTCAGCATGGACACTGGCTCATTCTGCAGGTAACGTACATACCAAGGCTGTGATAGAAGAAGGTACAGTATAGGGTCAGTCAGGCGGCCATTGCCACGCATGGGAGTCAAAACTGAAATCCGGAAGTTCTGTGAAATAACATTGGAGTGAATGACAGCCAGCTGGATCAGCTTGTGAATAGGGCTGTCACGATTGCAAATTTTGCAAAGTTGACGATTAATTGTCACTCAAATAATTGCGATTAATTAATTTAATTGTGTTTCTGTCATTGGAAATGAATGGAACATTATGAATAAATATTACATTTCTGTTTGGCTTTTAGCCACAAAAGTTGCACAGGGCAGATATGACAAATAACACATATTTAATTACTTTATACTTAAAAATAAACATTAATAGTGGAAATAGACGATCTACAAGCTCAAAATGCGTCGCATCGCGACGCGTGTTGAGCTTGTAGATCTGCTATTTCCACTATTTTTGACATTTTTGGAAAATATATGACATTTTTAACACATTGAATGCCAATCGCGTAGATCTACGCGAACCTATTTAAAGCCGCAGCGTGCCAGTCGCGTAGATCTACGCGAACCGCCGATTCCCATGTTAATCGCCCAAGGTGCACTTTCCGAATTTTTTTGATCCATTTCCGTTTCCGGTTTTCGGCCGGAAACGGAATTATTCGGGTTCCGGTTTTTTCGATCGTATCCGCTTCCTGTCTGGGATCCTGTTTAAAACTCGATTTTCTCGGTTTGTTGTTTTTCTCCTCGCTGATCACTGTTTAGCGTGTATCGGCTGTAGCTTCAAGATGGCGGCTCGCATTTGGAAACTGTTTTCGCTGGACGTTTCTCACAGATCCGCTGTGTGTTTAGAACCAAATGAACGCGCACTTTTAACTTATTTAGCGAGGTCTGTGGCGACATGATAAAAACAAAAAAACAACAATAAAACGCTGGCACTGGTGAGTACATTATGAGATTAAACTCTGGCATGGAATGTGTTAACATGGAATTGATTATGATGATTATGACGATTATGCTAAAATAATTGCGATTATATAAAATAATGTGCGATTAGACGATTAGGTAATAATTGTGACAGGCCTACTTGTGAACAAACACTATTCCTGAACGATTACGACCTATGTGATATAATCGGTTCAGGAATATAAGAGGAGACATAATAACAGGTTGTTTTGTGATCGCTGTTTTTTTTTTACGTGCACACTATACGTGATTTTATTGAGGCATCTAAACAGCGGCAGGTATCGTTTCTGGCTCGGTAGTATCGCGATATTTGAGTTGTCAGACTGGCAGCGATTGACAGTCTCTTTGGCACGTTCAGAAACGTACTCTATGCTCTTTAGATACCTCTAGTCGTTGTCACACGCATAATGTGTCATTTTAGATTTGTAGCTATAACCATTATTTTATGCTTTTTGGGCTATTCAAAAATAGTAGATCTGCAAGCTCAGTGGTGGCGGTGCTACGAGCCTGTAGATCTGCTATTGTTTTTGAATCATCGTGAAAATGTGTGCAAATCTTTGAATACATATATTTTTAACTCAAAAAAATATGTATTCAAAAATGTTTAACTCAAATCTTTGCTTCTGGGCATTCTACAAATGTCTTCTAAATCCTAACAGTTATTTTTTTTAAAGTTGCTATAATATTTCAAACTTTTTTCATGTCAAGGACCCCCAGAAGGAAAGATTTGAGTTAAAAATGTATTGTATCAAAGATTTGCAAACATTTTCACGTTTTTTTTAATCCCAAAAAATAACAGATCTACAAGCTCATAGTGCGGCACTCGGTGCCGCGCTATGAGCTTGTATATCTGCTGTTTTTTGAATAGCCAAAGTATAAGATAATGGTTAAAGTGGTTTCTTTCCCGGTCTTAATGGGCTAATATACCTTCCCTGGTACAAATGTTTACTCAGCAGCCATGGAGCGGCAGACTGCTGTACTGTTCCCAGACAGTCACTGCAGAAACCTAATTGAATTAGCTCACCTCCTGAGCCGGGGAACACAAACTCAATTTGGTTCAATCAGGATCATGATTGGCTAAATCAGCCGTATAAACGGCTTGCCTGAAAGGGAAATCGTGCCGTGCAGCCAATCGCATCACTGCAGCCTTTCAGAACAATGGAAGGAAGCGTTTCTTTTGGAATACAACGTAAAATGTGTAGTTTGTAGATATATAAACTATATATATATATATATATATATATATATATATATATATATATATATATATATATATATATGACCGGCCTGGTCATCAAATTATTGGCTTAGGAATGCGACAAAAACTAAAAAATCTCAGTGAATTCAAGGCTTCATGGGGTGAGTAATTGATAGAAAATTAGCAATTTTTTGGATGAACTATCCCTTTAATTCACATTTTATGAAATGATAGCGATATTGATGAAATGTCCTTTTTTGGTATTTTGGTTTTGCCCATGTTGAATTCTCCTCTCCTCTCCTCTCCTCTCCTCTCCTCTCCTCTCCTCTCCTCTCCTCTCCTCTCCTCTCCTCTCCTCTCCTCTCCTCCACTATTCTGTTTATACCACATTCTACCCTCTATATCCTATTCTTCTATATCGTTATCAGAATGTCCATCTGGTGGCGCGCTGGCTGCCCACCCTGGAGGTGCTGGTGGAGAGCGTGGCGGTGGACAGTCATCCAGACTACAGGCTCTTCATCAGCGGGGAGCCCGCGGCCGACCCCGACCGGCACGTCATTCCCAGAGGTTTACTGGAGAACGCCGTCAAGATCACCAGCGAGCCGCCCACCGGCATGAACGCCAGTCTGCACGCCGCCCTGAACAACTTCAGCCAGGTACGAACGAGGCAAAACGCATGGATTTAAAGTAATACTAGGTAACGTTTTCAACAAAACTAAAGTTAAATTGTATATCTTTTGCGAGTGGCAAAAGTTTCACAACACCCACTCCGTGAATTTCACCCCCGGAAGCCTTTTATTTATATATTTTCTATTGAACGTGTACGGGGGGGACTTTCCCGGGAAAATGACGTTCCTGGCCAACGTCATGACGTCGTGGCCGACGTCCTCAGGAACTACCGCAACGGTTTCCTGTTTGGCCAGGAACTAGCGCGCTATTAACAAAAAGGAACCTCACGCTGATTTTAAGAGAATGTAGGATTGGAAGATCGAAAAAGAACAGAAAAAGAAAGCACAGCTCATGGTAACTAATGCTCCACTGGCTAAGAGAAACGATCCGTAGATAGTATAAAACAATTAAAAGATCGCTTTTTGAAACGCTTCCGGCTTCCGGTGAAAACGAATGGAATTCTGGGTAATCGAGGACTAGGGAAATTGTATGCAGTGACGGTAGTGACCAGCAGAGGTTGCTAAAAATCGTTATTTGTGATTCTGCATTGTACAACTTTAAGTTCTCAGTCGCTAACGACCGATTTCAGTCATTTGGATTCCATAGAAGTCAGCATCGTCTTCTATGGAAGCGTGTCATGCACCGAAAATAGGCGATCTACAAGCTTACAACACGTCGCGCTGCGACGTGTTGTAAGCTTGTAGATCGCCTATTTTCGGTTATTAGTTATTTTAAGATTAAAGGGATAGTTCATCCCCAAAATGACTTTTTTTGTATCGATTAGTCACCACATGGAGCCGTGAATTCATGGATATTTTTTTGGTTTTTGTTGCATTCCTAAGCCAAATAATTTGATGACCGGCAGGCGGCAGCGGTTCCGGTAGGAGACACAAAGAGTCTCCTTTGTGTCTCCTACCGGAACCGCTGCCTACCGGTCCGCTGGTCATCAAATTATTGGTACGAAGTACAATTTTGAGATATTTTTTACCTTAGTGGAGTATTTCCAATGTTCAATACTTTTACTTCTACTCCACTACATCTCGGAGGAAAATATTGTACTTTTACTCCACTACAATTATTTGAAAACGTTACTAGTTACTTTTTAGATTACCACTTAAGCTCTACATATATATTTCACAACGCGTCACATTGCGACGCGTTGTGAGCTTGTAGATCGGCTATTTTCAAAAGATTTGTATACATTTTGAAAACTTTTAATGGGACATTCTGCATTATGAGTACCTTCACTTGTGGTACTTTAAAGGAGGAGTTCACCCAAAAAAATACTTATTTTCTATCAATTGCACACCCTATGAAGCCTTGAATCCATGGATTCTTTTTTGTTTTTGTCACATTCCTAAGCTAATAATTTGATTCCCTTCTCCTACCGGCTAATGTATCCGGTAGGAGACACAAAGTAGATCATTTGTGTCTCCTACCGGAAATACACACGGTCATCAAATTATTGTCTTAGGAATGCCACAAAAACAAGAATAAATCCATGAAATCAAGGCTTCATGGGGTGTGTAATTGATAGAAATAAGTCATTTTTTGGGTGAACTCCTCCTTTAAGTATATTTTGATGCCAATACTTTTATACTTTTACTCAAGTACATTTTGAATTCTGAACCTTTACTTGTCAAGTGTGTATGCCTACATTACAGCACACTTCTGGTTGGCATGGCAACTTTGCCAACCACGACCGTAAAACAAATGCTTTCCACGTTGGCGTGTACAATGACGACGTGTCTCTCTCTTCTCTTTGTCTTCATCACACACGTCCTCCAGGACACTCTGGAGATGTGCTGCAGGGAGCAGGAGTTCAACTCCGTGTTCTTCTCTCTCTGCTACTTCCACGCCTGCGTGACGGAGCGCCGTAAGTTCGGTCCCCAGGGATGGAACCGCTCGTACCCCTTCAACACCGGAGACCTCACCATCTCTGTCAACGTCCTCTACAACTACCTGGAGGCCAACTCCAAGGTATGCTCACCTTCATCCTGGGCTGTTGAAGCCATCAAATATACAAATACAACACAACAACATCACAAGGTACAGTAAGACAATTTAGGCTAAAAGGATAGGACAAAAAAGTCTTGGGGACTTGTTTCCATTGTGGTCCTATGTATTCAATTTCATCAACATAGCATAAAAAATGTGCACAATAATACATGTCATCAACAATTACAGAACAGGGTTAGGATTTTGGCGAAAAGATTTGGTGTAAAGGGGAAAACCAAGTATTTTCGCCAGCGTGCACCTAGGTATCAATCACCTATCAATCACCTAAGTGTCAATCACCTAAGTATCAATCACCTAGGTATCAATCACCCTTAACGATGTATCAATCACCCCTAACGATAATGGCGGTGAGGTTTTGGGTGGTGGCGGTGCAGCTAGTTCAGCGGATGCTGGATTATCCCCATGCTGCCTCCAATTACTTAGTGAAATTTTTTTGCTCCACTATTAAGCATGAAAAATGTCTGTTCCTATATTGCGTGTCTGCTCTTTAGAGCTACGGACGCCCCAACCTGTAATTTAGCTTTATATCTCGGCAAGACACACAAAAAAAAATCCATTCTCACGACAGTTGCGCTTCTCTAGTCGCAACTCCTAATGCTTCCCTCTTAGCACTCTTATTACCGCGGTCACAACCAATTATATCTGCTGGGTATACTGCCCTCCAAAAAAAAAAAAGGAAAAAAAGAATGTCCTTCATTATGTTAACCCATTCAGACCGGGAACGCATCTGTGTCATTTTTTTGATTTCTTTGGCTATTCAAAAATAGCAGATATACAAGCTCATAGCGATAGATCTGCAAAAAAAACGTGAAAATGTGTGCAAATCTTTGAATATATATATATTTTTTTTTAACTAAAATCTTTGCTTCTCTGGGATCCCCGGAACAAAATATTTTGAGGGGGTCCACAGACAAATGCATATCATTTTGGGGGTCCTTGACATGAAAAAAGTTTGAGAACCACTGATATTATAGCAACATAAGTTTGAAAAAAAGAAAAACTGTTTGTAGAATACCCAGAAGCAAAGATTTGAGTTCAAAATGTTTGCTTTAAAAAACATACATATGTTCAAAGATTCAAGTTTTTTCACACATTTTCAACATTTTTGAACAGCTCAAAAGTATAAAATAACGTTTTTTTTAAGTGGTTACACACACACAGATGCGTTCCCCCGGTCTTAACGGGTTAACTAAACACAGTAACCTGTATGTGCGTATACAGAGGATTCATTAGGAGGGCAATGAAGCGTTCTCCTAAATGTAATTACATGCAGGGCTGATCTGACACTCCGCCACGCTGCATAAGTGATCACTGCAATTAGAGCTGATGAAGGAAGCAATTTGCAAAACAATACAGGTACAAATGATTGTGAACCGGCAGCTTTTGTCATTTGTTATGAATCCGGGATAGAGGCTCTTCTCTCTCTTCTCTCTCCTCTTTCCTCCTTCACCCTCCTCAGAGGATCATAATGCCCCCTCACCCCCCACCCCCTCACCCCTACCCCCTGCTGAGGTAGAGGCCTCATGGTGTCACACATTGAGATCATTGTGTGTAAAGAAACGTAATTTCTGGCCCATTTCGCAACCATTATCGTCGTTAAAAGTGCTTATTTTTTTTATTGCGGAGGAGAATCGTTATTGTTAGCGTTGTGCGATTTCCAGGATAGAACCATCGACGTGTGATGATGAGGAGGAGTTTAATGAAGAAAAACAAGCACACTTAAAACACAAGTGGTTTTCAACTGATTTCACAATGGAATTGAAATTCATATTACTCTTGTGAAGTCATTACCCAATATTAAAGATAGGGTAAGTGATTGGGTGTAGGTTAAAATAAGTGATAAATAGCTCTATATTGTGATAGTAATCATTGCTATAGAGTGTTTGTTCAGTAACAGGGGTCTCCATGTCTCTCTAGCTCTTTAGTAAACAGACATTTTCAGGTCGGGATACCAATTTAATTCAATCAGGGGAGAGAACTCATACGGGATACAGGATAAACAAGTGAAATGGAAGTAATGACCTAAAGACATGAGTAAACCCAACTGGAACACTATACAATTTAAGCTGATAAATGGGTACTCTCTTTCCTGATTGGCTGAAATTGGTAACCCATCTGAAAATGTATTTTCTATTTATTAAACAGTTGGAGAGACATGGAGACCCCTATTACTGAACAAACACTTTATAGCAATAATTACTATCAGAATATAGTGCTTTTTTTCCTTCTATAACAAATCTCCTTGGTATTGACAGAGGGAATATATATATCAGATCTGCAAGTTCACAAATCGTCTTATGGGACATCATTGTATGATGATGTGTTATAACACTAGCTTCAAAGTTCAGCTTTTGGGAGGTTTGAAACTTTGCTTTTTGCTGTCCAACTTCAAAAAAAAGTGTGAAACGCTGGTTCACATAGAAGACAAGACAGTCCATCGACACTTGAAGCTAGTCTATTGCGCCGCGCTTCAGTGTGAACGGGGCTTTTAGTGTCGTGAGACTGAAGTGATGTCGTTGTCCTTGCAGGTGCCATGGGAGGACCTGTGCTACCTGTTTGGAGAGATCATGTATGGAGGTCACATCACCGATGACTGGGACCGGAGGCTCTGCCGCACCTACCTGCAACAATACATGACGCCCACTATGGTACTGTACCTACTGTACCACCACACCTACCTGCAGCAATACATGACACCCACTATGGTACTGTGTACTGTACCTACTGTACCTACTGTACCACCACACCTACCTGCAACAATACATGACGCCCACTATGGTACTGTGTACTGTACCTACTGTACCTACTGTACCACCACACCTACCTGCAGCAATACATGGCACCCACTATGGTACTGTAGCAATATTGCGCTTGTGAGCCTCAGGCATTACTGCTTGTCAACCAGTAGGTGTCCTATACCAGACATCAGGGTCTTAAATGTCTCAATGGAAGAGCAGGGAGAACCACCTCCAACCACTCACTGCACATGTACTAGTTATGATGTATTTAAGGCGCTGTAAGTGATATTTTCCAGATTGCAGCTACAAGTGACCAACAGATGAGGTGTGTGTGTGTGTGTGTGTGTGTGTGTGTGTGTGTGTGTGTGTGTGTGTGTGTGTGTGTGTGTGTGTGTGTGTGTGTGTGTGTGTGTGTGTGTGTGTGTGTGTGTGTGTGTGTGTGTGTGTGTGTGTGTGTGTGTGTGTGTGTGTGTGTGTGTGTGTGTGTGTGGAGATGATTTGGTGTTGGTCTGAGAGAAGTTCGTTGGACATTTCATAGTGATTTATATTTCATGGTAGGACGGTATGAAGCATTACCTTTCAGCCCAGATAGACTATTAGGCTCCACACAGACTATCAGCCATCGATCACAGTCTAGTTGTGTATGCACAGCATCCACTGTCCCACACATGTACTGTTGTCCTTCATATTGATTATTACCATCCAAATACCTCATTTAAAACACACAGACAAGCTTGAACTTCCAATTGTCCCTTGTTCAATTCCTTCTGAGGAGGATGGGGAATGTAAGAAAAATGTCATCTGGAATTTATTTTAGTGAATAAAAACATATTGTAACAATCTGTACGGAAGAGTATATGAACCCCTTCAATCCGGCACAGCATTTGTAACATTTTAGATGTTACTATTTATAACTTGCAACATACGTTATAACTTGCAACCTACTTTAGCCCCATCTGACCTTACTTTCATGTGCTTTTTTCTCTGCAAACTTCTAAATAAAGTATTCAATCAATCAATCAAAAGTCAGGTTAACATTTAGGTAAGGACATAACATGTACAGATTGCTGCTTTAACTTGCTGCAGTTTATTGAGATAGAGCCACAGTATAAAAATACTCTGTTCCCACTAAAAGACTTGTGTTCAAAATGTTACTTGAGTAAAAAATGTAAAAGTATTGGCATCAAAATATACTTAAAGTAGCAAAAGTAAAAGCACTAAAATGTTTGAAAATAGCAGATCTACAAGCTCACAACGTGTCGCGATGCGACACATTGTGAGCTTGTAGATCTGCTATTTTCAAATAGCCTATGTATAAAACAGGGCTAAAGTGGTTAATGTATGTTAAATAATATAATAATATATATCTGCAAAGTAACTAGTAAATTAAGTTTTCAAATAATTGTAGTGCAGTAAAAAGTACAATATTTGCCTCTGAGATGTAGTGGAGTAGAAGAAAAAGTACTGAAAATTGGAAATACTCCAGTAAAGTAAAAATTCCTCAAAATGGTACAGTACTTGAGTAAATGTACTTAGTTACTTAACACCACTACCTACCTTGAACTCAACTCAGCCTCACGTCCACCACGTAACTGTTTCAGTTTGAAGGGGAGCTGTTTCTGTGTCCCGGCTTCCTGGCCCCGCCCTTCCTGGACTACAGCGGTTACCACGGTTACGTGGACGAGCACCTGCCGCCGGAGAGCCCCGCCCTGTACGGCCTGCACCCCAACGCCGAGCTGGAGACCCTGGGCGTCACCTCACACGCCCTGTTCAGAGCCCTGCTGGAGCTGCAGCCCCACGGGACCACCAGGGGAGAGGGGGCCACGCAGAGCACAGAGGAGAAGGTATACGGGACCCCCAGGGGTCCTTAGGGGGGGGTACCAGGGGGTCCCCAGCTAAATTAGTTAATAAAGCGTCACAATCATTTTTATCCATATCTTATTCTTTGGCTATTCAAAAATAGCAGATCTACAAGCTCATATCGCGGCACCGAGTGCCGCGCTATGAGCTTGTAGATCTGCTATTTATTTTTTTATCGTGAAAATGTGTGCAAATCTTTGAATATTATTTTTTTTAAGCGAACATTTAGAACTCAAATCTTCGCTTCTGGGGGGTCCCTGGAACAACATATTTTGAGATGGGGGTCCGCAGCCAAATACAAATCATTTTGGGGGTCCTTGACATGAAAATGTTTGAGAATCACTGCTCTACTGCAGTGGACCCCCAAATTGTCTGCGGACCACCATCTGAAAATGTTTTGTGCCAGGGACCCCCAGAAGAGAAGAAATTATTAAAATTGTCAACATTCAACATTTTCGATATTTTTCAAAAAAAAACAACTAAAATAGCAGATATACAAGCTCGCAGTGTGGCACGAAGTGACGCGCTTGTGAGCTTTTAGATCTGCTGTTTTTGAATAGCCAACGTATGGCCTAAATGTATAAAGTGGTTTAAAAAAATTCTGATGTTATCAACTAATTTAGCTGGGGATGTTTATAATTATGCAACAACTTACACCAAGGTTTATGAAGTATTATAAGTGCTGGTCATAATGCATTATAAGCTCAGAGGAACAGCACACTATAACTACCTTAACTTAGCCAGTTACAAAGTGTCTTTGTTATAAGTTCTTATGCATAATCATAAAACATTTATTAACTTAATGCCTTAAGTTATAAGCACATTATAATGCATTATAAATGCTATTATAATGCATTATAGACACGACCTGTACCAGTAAAGTAAATAGTAAAACTGAAATATTGAATGTAATGTTCATCAGGTGAAGATGGTCCTTGATGACATCATGGAGAAGCTTCCAGAGGAGTACAACATGGCCGACATCACGGCGAAGACGGCCCAGCGCAGCCCCTACATCCTGGTGTGCTTCCAGGAGTGTGAACGTATGAACGTCCTCCTGGCAGAGATGTCCCGCTCCCTCAGAGAGCTGGACCTGGGCCTGAAGGTACAGGAAGCTCTTGCCTTTTATAGACTCACTTAAAGTTAGTTTAAAGGGACAGTTCACCCTTCTATCGATTAGTCACCCGGGCACCTAGGCTACAATGTAACCTGACAGCGCGTCGCGCGGGTTCGAGTCCCGATCCCGATGGCCTTTGCTGAGTGTCACTCCCCATCTCTCTTTTCCCATTTCAGCCTACTGTACCATCAATAATAAAGGCATAAAAAGCCCAAAAATAAATCAAAAAAGAAAAGTATCCTTTGGAGAAATGTAGACTACATGTTCGACTGTATGTTTGATAATATCATAATTTAACAATTTAATTAAAACGTGTGTTAACCACTTTAACCCTGGCATCCCTATTTTGAGAAAAATGTACCATGTTGTCCACATTGATGTCCTGTTTCACACTGCGACTCCTCTACCAGGGAGAGCTGACCATGTCGTCCAACATGGAGGCTCTGCAGGCAGCTCTGTTCACCGATACACTCCCTGTGTCCTGGGACAGACTGGGGTCCCCCTCCGCCAAGACCCTCACACACTGGTACGTACTGAACCCATTATAACCTTAACCTAACACTATACCTCCACCAAGACCCTCACACACTGGTAACTATACTGAAACAATTCCAGTGCTTAATTTGTAAATTATTAGGTGCCGGAGCTCGTGAGTCTGACTAAACATTACTGTTTATCATATATATATATATATATATATATATATATATATATATATATATATATATATATATATATATATATATATATATATATATATACTGTATATATATATATATATATTTTTTTTTAATGTTTGTTTATGCTGTTTTTAGTTTTGGTCTTTTTATGTTAGGGTTTTAGATAGGCTTGATGTTCTGACATCAAACTTGGAAAGGAGAGAGAGAACACACGTTTACCTGATTACTCGTCATGGTGTTTATTTCCTCTCTCTCTCTCTCTCTCTCTCTCTCTCTCTCTCTCTCTCTCTCTCTCTCTCTATCTCTATCCTCATGTCCTCTCAAAAGTTGTAAATGAAAAACTACTACTGAGGGGGAGGCGGGGCCTTTGCGTTATTTGCAGAGTCAGATCACCCGGCTCACGGGAGCAACCATTTTTTCGAATAGCGAATAATAAAGTGTTTCAATTGTGGCAATAATACAAACGTCTGACAGCAAGTCTGACAGCACATACCCTCAAAGTTTAGAGATGAGGTGTCGTATTTATTTTTAGGCTTTTCTGAAGCAGAACATCACAAGAAGCTAAACCACAAGAGAAGAGAAGTGGGATATGGATTAAACAGTGTGGAAGTCCTTATACTCATAGCTTAATTCAACAAAGATGAACAACTCCTCTCTCTCTCTCTCTCTCTCTCTCTCTCTCTCTCTCTCTCTCTCTCTCTCTCTCTCTCTCTCTCTCTCCCTCCCTATATTGCTTTCTCTATCTCTCTTTCCTTACACCAAAGAGCTCCAGCAGTGCAGCCCCACAAGCCCTGGCACACAGCACAACACATAAACAAAATGATGCTCTCCGCTTACCTCTCTCTGTTCCTGTCAGATTGCCACTGAAAACCATGCCTGTGGACTCCACAGTCCACAGAACATACAGTACATAGGGCTCTAAGCTTTGAGAAACCCGGGGGGGGGGGACTAGGACTTAGTGAAGGGCAAATTGAAGTCTTTAAACAAGAATGCACTCAGTATAGACAAATCCACAGAGCGAATGCCTGTAGCTGCGTGTCGCGGTGCGGAGCGGCGTTTGCTTCACACCGCAGTAATGACTGCCGCTCTGTGGATTCGTCTATAGTGAAGACCTCTGACAATGCCTCAAAAATTCCCCAATTTCCATTGTAAAGTTACGCCTGATGGCCAAATGCTCTGATGCTGTATGTTGGAAGACGATGAGCAGGCAATACGGCCTTTAACTTATGTACCGTAGGTCACAGACAAACCAACATAATTGCATAGCCTCCTTATTCTTTTAACTTTCCAACCTTCCATTTCCAATGTATTTCAGAGCCATAATCGGGTCTTGTAATGTTCACTTAGAGAAGATGGTGATTAAATGGTAGGTCTTACTGATCATTATCATATTATAAAAGAAACGAATGGTCTGCCTATAGGTGGTTATCTATTGTTTCATACCTCCGTACCTTGCTGAGATTTCACAGGGGTATATGATAAATGTCATACAAATGATGGCATTTGTATCAAATAAAGTCAATGTAAAAGCCGGTGATAGTAGTCATTGTAGCATGTATGACATTGTCTAGCGTACAATGCTGTGTGATTAATATGCGACTAGCCTACTTATAGACAAGTCTTTGTTCTGGGTTTAAAGCACACAGTTCATGGTTCAGACGTCTTTATTCAGGAACAAATAAAACAACCTTTTGTTCCATAGTGGATCGTTTTCAGGTCTTTTTACTTGTAACCGTACCTTGCTGACATTTCACAGGGGTTATATGATATAATATGTCTTATGATGTATGACATCATTGTGGGTGTGCGTATACAGTAGTTAACCCTTCATTTAAATACTTATGTTCCATAGAATAATGATAGTTATTTAAATACTTTTATGGTCCATAGGATAATAATAGATATTTAAATACTTCTGGTCCATAGGATAATGGACAGGCAGGACATAAGGGCTCTTCTTCCATACATTCAGCATAGCTTACTGAAGGACCCCATGGCCCATGACACTACTTGTTGCCACGGTGACACCAGCACATCAGTGGGCTGAATGTGTGGGGGGGGGGGGGGGGGAGACGACGACACACAGACTGACAATGTGAATAATAAGCTGGTTGTGTTGATGGAAGAACCCATCTCAACACAAAGTTATACAGTATGTGACAATATTACATGTGATTCTATCTGGAACATACATGGGCAACTGGTGGCCCAGGGGCCTCGAGCGGCCCCCACCTTCACTTAATGCGGCCCGCAGGTTAATATCGGAATCCTGATATATTATTGATTTCAGCTGTTACAATTCCAAACATGCACATATGACCCGCTTTAATTACTTCAGTCTATATTAGTAGCTTAGTGACTAGTATTAAAATTGTCTTTTTTATGTCCAGTGTATTTGTATTTAAGTTCAAAAAGTTAACACAACTGAATGCATTTGAAATAAAATAAAAAAAATACTTTTCAGGATTTCCAATAAAAAAATAGCACAAAAAAATCTGGATTCCAATTAAGAAATAGCAGATCTACAAGCTCATGAGCTTGTAGATCTGCTATTTTTGCTACTTTTGTGTAACATAGAAGAATTAATTTACGGGGAAAAAAAGTTAAAATACGAGAGTCTGTCTGCCCGATTATGCAATGTGGCCCTCTGGAGTGAGTGTGGAAATATAGTGGCCCTTTACATCATGAAAGTTGCCCACCGCTGATCTAGAAGCATCTGTG
This sequence comes from Gymnoscopelus braueri, assembly GCF_963280865.1. Lineage (NCBI taxonomy): Eukaryota > Metazoa > Chordata > Actinopteri > Myctophiformes > Myctophidae > Gymnoscopelus > Gymnoscopelus braueri. The sequence continues at coordinate 11,868,561 of NC_137605.1, forward strand.
TTTTTGACAGCAGTCCCTGTGGAATAGTTTACCTTCCAGCTTACCAACCTCCATGTTGATCAGTTATTCTCTCTAAAAAGCTGGCACACGTGCACGGCGAACATGCACATTTGACACCCTGTTTGAGGGGCTGAATATAAGTATGGTCACCCTATGTTTTAATAATTATGACTCTGTTTTGTGTCTCTTAGGTTCGGTGATGTGCTGAGTGCTTGTCGAGAGCTGGACAGCTGGACCCAGGACCTGGTTCTACCAGCCGTGGTCTGGTTGTCTGGGTTCTTCAACCCTCAGTCCTTCCTCACTGGTGAGTCTCTGTTCCCTGTTAAACCCATGGATTCAAGTTCATATGAGGTCATATTACTTCTGTGCTCTGTGATCCGCAAACCATAAATAGCCATCTCATTCATTCTCGTTGTATGGAGAAACTAGTGTTGACAGCAAATTTTGATTCAGTTTTAGTCATAGTCCTTTTGAATCCAATTCCATTTAGTTTTAGTCATATTTTAGTCATCTGAAATGTTTTACTGTTAGTCTAGTTTTAGTCGATTAAATATCATAGAATTATAGTCGACTAAATCTACAGTTGATTTAGTCGACTAGCATGTATTTTGGCGGTGCCTTGATGGCGTGGTAATGGCTGATTTTAAACTTGGTTGCATGCTGAAAATAGCAGATCTACAAGCTCACAACGCGTCGCAGAGCAACGCGTTGTGAGCTTGTAGATCTGCTATTTTCAGAGCGCAACACCCGAGTGTCAAAGCTTCGTTTCAAAGGAAATGCTGCTTTTCTTCATTTGGAACAATTCTGTGACCCCTAGAGGTCACTGTGGAATCAGAAACCCTATTATTGTCTCTGCCAGGCCGAAAGGCATGGCGAGAGAGGCGTCCGTTGATTTGTGCAAAACATATTTTTTGACAGTACTCCTACAGATTTTGTCCAAAAAACCCGCAAATACACAGTATCTCTATAGTCACTAAACAAAATCAGTCTTTCAGATTTTTCAGATTCCATCCTGATTGGCTAAAAATGGCTTCCAAAGTTTGCAGGAGTGCTCCGTTTTGAACAAAATGCCTCAAATCATGAACACAGCGTGCAATTTCCTTGAAATTTTGCACGCATATTTCCACTATGCCGAGGAAGAAATGCCACTTGAAATTTTTCAAATCAGCCTCATGATGGCGCTATAACAGGCCAATTCGTGTGTTTACCTATAACTGCACCGATCTGTGTAAAACTTTGTAAGCGCACTCCCTAGAGGTCAAGGAAAACCTTTTGCCCTGCATTTTTCACATCTGCCTTTTATAGCGCCACCACGGAAAAAAATATATATTACTCCTTCCGATTTTATCCAAATGTCACGCAAATCAGTACACATGATCTCTATAGTCATGTGAACAAGACGGATGTGTTTGATTTTTCATATTCCATCCTGATTGGCTAAGATTGACATCTAAAGTTTGCAGTAGTGGCTTGTTTTGAACAAAATGCCGCAAATCATGAACCGATTGCGGCCAAACTTTGCACACACATTCACACCATGTTGAGGAGCAAATGACACCCTTTTAACATTGGCCTGTTATAGCGCCACCAGCAGGTCTAATTTAGCAAAACAAATTAATGCAGTGTCCGATTGCCGTGCAAGGTCTAAGAAGAAATGGCACCCTTTTCACATTGGCCTAATATAGCGCCACCAGGAGGCCACAATAACCTACCTGACCTGGCGGAGACCTGTGCTCCGAGGAGCACTTTTTCTAGTTATTTGTATAAAGCATGCCATCAAAACATGTTTTCTCTCAGCTGTGATGCAGAGCATTGCTCGTAAGAACCAGTGGCCGCTGGACAAGATGACTCTGACCGTGGACGTGACCAAGAAAACTAGAGATGACTACGGACATCCACCTCGAGAGGGAGCCTACATCCACGGCCTCTACATGGACGGTAGGAAGGAAAACTAAATGATACAACTGCACATTTACACTCCTTTTATCCACAAACTTGGCCGATGTGCCGTACTTCTTTGTTTTAATGTGTGGCACGGTACAGCTAGGTGTTGTCATTAACCCATTCAAACCGGGAACGCATCTGTGTAACCACTTTATCCATATTGTATACTTTGGCTATTCAAAAATAGCTTGTATTTTAGAAAAATCGTGAAAATGTGTGCAATTCTTTGAATATATATATTTTTAAAGCAAACATTTGTAACTCAAATCTTTGCTTCTGGGGGGTCCTGGAACAAAATATTTTGAGATGGGGGTCCGCGGCCAAATACATATCATTTCAGAGGTCCTTGACATGAAAAACCACTGATATAGCAACATAATGTTTTGAAATACTCCAGAAAAGTAAAAGTACCTCAGAATTGTACTTAAGTACAGTACTTGAGTAAATGTACTTAGTTACTTTCCACCACTGCACTGCTGTATACTGTACCGTTCCGTTACCTTACCGTACCACGCTGTCTGTCCGTTTCCCACTAGGAGCCCGTTGGGACACCCAGGGCGGGGTGATCTCGGACGCGGCGCTGCGGGAGCTGACCCCGGCCATGCCCGTGCTGTACGTGCGCGCCGCGCCCGCCGAGCAGCAGGACCTGGCCGACACCTACCAGTGCCCGGTGTACCGCACCAAGCGGCGCGGGCACACCTACGCGTGGACCTTCCACCTCAGGACCAAGCAGCCTCCGGCCAAGTGGACCCTGGCCGGGGTGGCCCTGCTGCTGTCTGTCTGATGATGATGATGATGATGATCAGTGGTGTAAAGTAACCAAGTACATTTACTCAAGTACTGTACTTAAGTACAATTTTGAGGTATTTGTACTTTACTTGAGTATTTCCAATTTCCAATACTTTTACTTCCACTCCACTACATCTCAGAGGCAAATATTGTACTTTTACTCCACTACAATTATTTGAAAACTTGAGTTACTAGTTACTTTTCAGATATAAACTATGATATAATGAAACATACATTGACCACTTTAGCCCTATTTTACACATAGGCTATTTGAAAATAGCAGATCTACAAGCTCACAACGCGTCGCATCGCGACGCGTTGTGAGCTTGTAGATCGGCTATTTTCAAATATTTAGTACTTTTACTTTTGGTACTTTAAGTACATTTTTATGCCAATACTTTTGTACTTTTACTCAATTACATTTTTAATTCTGGACTTTTACTTGTAACAGAGTATTTTTATATTGCAGTATTGGTACTTTTACTTAAGTAAAGAATTTGAGTACTTTTTCCACCACTGATGATGATGATGATGATGATGATGATGATGTCAGGTACTGGAGCCAGGGATCTCCTCTAAAAAAAATCTATAAACAAACAAACCTGTACCTAGTCGACACTTCTCGACACTTTGTCCTCATTGGCTGGCCTTGGTAAGAGGCCAGCCAATGAGGACTCGCCATCCTCTCAGACTATGGGATCTGGACACACGGCAGAAAATTTCACTTACTGGCGCGCGTGAGAGAGAGAGCGAGAGAGAGATACACAGACACGGCAGAGCACGGTGGTGTCAGATTACACACACACACACACACACACACACGCACACACACACACACACACACACACACACACACACACACACACACACACACACAAAAGACAGACACAGATGCACTCATTTTCTTTATATTGGTAGGCACCCTGTAAATGACATTTTAAAAAATGGCTTCTAAACAGTTTTCTGAAGAAGTTCTCTGAAGATTTTTTTTTTAGAAATATATCGTTGCTGGCAGAAACCTTATAGGCTATCCATATTCTAACTTTTTGTGTTTTTTTCCCCGTAAATTAACACCTTACTTGATCATACTACGCCGTCACACAAAACTACCAAGAGTTTTCGCACGGCGTTTCAAGCTTGTAGATCTACTTTTGCATTTCTTTTTTTTTTAATCCTTAAATGTAACAGTTTTGGACATATGAGGTTTCTTCCCGACAGGGATGATTTATAGCTCAAATCTAAAATGACACAGTTGCTGTGCCGGTTTGAAGGGGTTATAACCACAACCACCCCTAAAAGGCGAGGTTCATCATGAACCCCAAAAAAAAGGGAAAACAATCATAATACAAAGAAATTAAACAACCGATCCAGAGAGCTTGTAGATCGGCTATTTTCGCTAGTATTTTCGAAACATTTTGCTTAGTTGTTGTGGTCAAAAAGAGTCATAAAGCCTGATCCAGGATTCTACTGACGGGACAGAATGGAAGAAGAGAGGGATGTCGGGGGTGGGACCACGGTTTACAGGCCTACTTGTTGGAATGGAGCTTCATGTCCTTCCCACGTGGCATCTAATGTTTTTACCTCCTACAGTGCACAAATGTGGCTGTAAAAGGTTACATTATTTATTTTGTTTTTTTTTAACTGAGTTAAATTCATAATTTTTGTCTTAGTCTTCACTGTCAAATAAATGTTGAGTTGAGTTGAATTAATGCAGAAATGTCAAAAACAAATATCTCAAATGAAAGAAGGAACATTTTGTAAAAGTTGAATCCGTTTCCTTCTGGGTTTACTGTCATATATAATGTTACTGCGAGATGTATATTGCAAGTGAATTATTACATTTGACTAATAGTTACTAATTTAATTGTCCTTGTTAGTGATATTTTAAGATGATTACCAATATGGAATTCTGCTTTGAAATTACGATGAATAGTATAGTTTAACATTTCATACTGCTGTCAATCTTTTATGTGCATATTGGACAATGGACAATCCAATGCAGATGTATTTTTGCGTTGTTCAGTATCATGGATTAAAGTTCTCAGTCGCCACGATTTCAGTCTTTGGATTCCATAGAAACCAGCATGTCTTCTATGGAAACATCTCATAGAGATATCTCATAGAGGCAAAGGTTATAAAGCCTTCACTTGGTTGGCAGTATGTAGAACAGCAGGAACAATAATACTAAAACATTATAATTGTTTACATATTGTGTTAATTGTTTATAAAACAGTGCTTGTGTGTGTGTGTGTGTGTGTGTGTGTGTGTGTGTGTGTGTGTGTGTGTGTGTGTGTGTGTGTGTGTGTGTGTGTGTGTGTGTGTGTGTGTGTGTGTGTGTGTGGGGGGGGGGGGGGGTTGGTACCTTTCACACTGTTTCACAAATCGCACATTAGGACTTGGCCATTAGAGTTCTCAACAGGCCTGAAATTTAAGGCCCAGCCCTAACTGGGCCGGCAAGAACAGAGCCCGGCCCGAACAATTACCACAATGTTAGGCCCAAAAACCAGAAAAAAATATGATGATTTGTTTTAATTCTTTTTTTTTTCATGGAACCCAATGCTCGGCCCGGCTCGACAAATTAGCATACATTTTCGTCCCGAAAACGTCGGGTCGTTAATTTATTTGTTTGTTTGTTTATTTGGATCCCCATTAGCTACTACCTTAGCAGCAGCTACTCTTCCTGGAGTCCACACAGAAATACATTACAGTCAGGTTCGAGCAGAATTTGAGAACTCTAATTGTCCATACAACATTTTTCAGTCGTGAGATTTTATTTAGCTTTAATCCATGCAGTAAAGAAATGCCAGCCCGCTGCGCTGTGCAACGCAGCCTGTTGTTATGAACCTGTTGTAACGTCTTGTTTTCCAAAACGGCGCCGAGCGCCCGCTTCTCCCACGAGACTATAATAACGCTTTAGTCCGGGGGACATGATTTGTTGGGGGAGCTTATGTCTCCATTTTAGACCATGTAATTCTGGATAGGGGGGAGCATATTTTATTGGAAGGTCAAGATAAAAAAAGCTTTCCCGGCTGCCCTCTGCTAACTGAATGATACACAATGCCGTCTGCCGGTGGGGTCCCCCTCTCTATCCCCCCCCCCCCCCCCGGCCCCAGAATTCCCAGGAGATGATGTGCATGGCCTGCTATTGACTTTTAAATGAGGCACATTTGACATTGACCTTTGGTACGGCGGGGAGGCGAGCATACTAACAGAATAGTGTAATTCATCCGGGCCTTGGAGCCCCCCGCCTTGGAGAAAGCTCATTGAAAAGGCCCTCTTCTTCCTCTGATAGCGGCACGTTAGATTATCCAGCCTTTATCTGCCTCCACTCTGGAGCTTAAGGATCTGATTAACTTAATATTGACCAAATAAAAACCATACCGTTTAATGAGCCGATTGGCAAACACACAAGCGCTCTTATCTGTAAGAGCGTCGGCATTCGCTGAATTGAGTGCATTGACGTCGAGGCGGGTTAATTTTATACGTGGGGGAGATAATCAGATGTACCAGTGGCTATGCTAAAGCCTGGGTTGTTTGAATATGATTAGGTGCACATTCCCAAGGTGTAGCGGCACCGGGATGATTGATATCTTTTGAGGTCTGCTATCCAGGAGGCTATGATGAATGGTGGCAGCACTTCCAGAGTCAAGGTTAACACCATACACTGGTATACAGTGACAGGAATTTACTTTTTAATCTAGAAGCTTGCCTCACTAAGATTAAAAAAAAATGTATGCAATCATGATAATTAACTGTGCTTTATAATGAATATGTAGTGGGGTTGTTGTTGTTGTTGTTTTTTTTCACCCCATAAAATTGTTAATTCTCTGGTCAAACAGCCTCTGCAAAGAAGCTATTTCACACATTTATCTAAACGGTGATAAGCTGGATAGGTGACGATAACAAAAGTCTATCGTAAATTAGTGCTTAGAATTTTCCCCCACGTATGAGTCAAGAGTCAAGACCCGAAGCCGATTCTACAAATTCCTTCTAAATCAGTGGTTCTCAAACTTTTTTTGTGCCAAGGAGGCCCAAATCAATATATATATATATACATCTGGCCATGGACCCCCAATCACAAGAGAAGATTTGTTTAAAAAAAAGAAGAAAAAAATTTCAATATGAAAAATAGCAGATACAAGCTTGCAGCTGATCACAGATCTACAAGCTGAGTTTTTCTGATTTTTTTTTACAAATTATAGCCGTTTAAATCGCTTGCCAACGTAAATCCCCTTGTTTGTCTTGTTCTCTTCGGGTCCGAGATTCTCTCTTAACTGCAAACAGCTGTTGGCTGTTTTGCTCTTAATTTCTTCCCGGTGCCAAAAGGAGCTGGTGGTGGGATGGTGATGTCAGGGGATTGATCCTTGGGTATTGTATTGAGGAGAATCAGCCTTCTTCGTCAGCCCTCCTCTCCTCTCTTCCTCTCATTAGCGCGCTAACAGCAGCAGGCCAGTCATTTGGTGACAGGGAAATGATACAGCAGCGCTGGAAAGGAAATGGCAGGGTGCGAGGACCCGGCACGGCGGGGGGTCATGCCACACAGATAGGGGTGTTAAAAGGCCAACCAGGACACCTGGTTAAAGTCAGCGGGGGCATCTGGGTCACCCACACCCCCCCCCTCTCCCCCCTCACACGACACGACTGAAAAGAAACGATATTGGTCTCTACTTATCGTGCTGTTATTGTATAACGTAGTAAAAATCTAAGATCATGTTATAGACAGGGTTCGATGTGCTGCCCCCCCCCCCCCCCCCCGGTTGTTCATTTTTTATCTACGGTGGGGATTAAAAATAGCAGATCTACAAGCTCACAGTTTGTAGATGAGCTATTTCCGCCACAGTATTTGTCGTACGAAGAAGTATATCATCTCTGTCGGGTGGAAAGAAACCTCACATGTCCAGAAGTGTTACTTTTCAGGATTTCAAATTCAAAAATAGTAAAAGTAGCAGATCTACAAGCTCAAAAAATGTTGCTTCACGCCGTGTTTTCGTGCTTGCGGATCTGCTACTTGTGACGCTGTAGTATGATCAAGTAGGGCAATAATTTATGAAAAAAGCACAAAAAGTTTAAATATGGAGATAAGAGGTTTCTGCCCGACAACAACTATCTACAAAGATGCAAAGCTATACACAGCATATCTGTCGCTTTCTAGCTTTGTATCTGAAGTTGAAGCCAGTTCAACGTATTTGTAGCTTTGTAGCAGCTACACATGTCGGATGTGTCTTTGTATCTCCATTTCGCTGGCTTCTATTGAAAATGAATGGTAGCATGTATCTTTCAGTGGTGGAAAAAGTACTCAAATTCTTTACTTAAGTAAAAGTACCAATACTGCAATATAAAAATACTCTGTTACAAGTAAAAGTCCAGAATTAAAAATTTACTTGAGTAAAAGTACAAAAGTATTGGCATCAAAATGTACTTAAAGTACCAAAAGTAAAAGTACTAAATATTTGAAAATAGCAGATCTACAAGCTCAAAACGCGTCGCATCGCGACGCGTTGTGAGCTTGTAGATCGGCTATTTTCAAAGAGCCTGGGTATAAATAGGTTTAAAGTGGTTAATGTATGTTTCATTATATCATAATTGATATCTGAAAAGTACGGTAACTAGTAACTAAAGTTTTCACTTACTTTTACGAAAGTAACTAAAGTACTTAGTTACTTTCCACCACTGGTGTGAACGCAACATGCTGTATTCACACGGAAAGATACACAGATACACAGATACACAGTGTCAGAGTGACAGCATATGTGTCACTCTGACACTTTGTATACTGTGTTGCTCAACGCGGTCGTTGACGGCAGCGTCTTCGCTGCGTCATCAGAGCTACAGTACGGTTATAGTTTTGTATCTCTGTATCTGGAAGTTGAACCCAGCTCAACTTCAATTTATATCTTTGTATTTGTTCTACCATTTGTAGCAGCTACAAACGTCCGATGTGTCTTTGTATCTTCATGTCGCTGCATGGCCTCCATTGGAAATGAATGGTAGCCTGTATCTTTGTTGCTGCCAGTGTGAACGCAACATGAGGCACAACAATGTTTTGAGATTGTGTTTCGTGGCAAAAAAATACATATTAAAAGGGGGCACGGCTTTGGCAAAGTCGGCAGCGCTGTCGCCTCACAGCTAGAAGGTCCTGAGTTCGATTCCCGCCGGGGGGCGCTGGGGGGCGTGTCCTCTCCTCCGTGTCATCAGCGCTCATACTCTAGGTGGGGTTGGCAAAAGGGCCTCTCTGTGTGGAGTTAGCATGTTCTCCCTGTGTCCCTTAGGGTAGGTATACCTCACAAAAACATGTAGTAATCCTGGCCTCTATACCCACGGTTCTCGCATAGCCAGGGGGTCCGCGAAATAATTCAGATTATATTTATTTTTTTCATAAAAAAAAATAATAATTATGAAATGTGAGTTTACCATAATCACAGTCATCCTTAATCATATTCCATCATATTCAAGGGCTTTTGCAGAGAAATGAGACAGACTCCACTCACTTTCAAATTGAGTGCTGCAGGGGGCAGGTGTGTTTGTCTGTGTCCAGCTGACGCTCGTTGACGCTCGTTAATGTTATAGGCATCAAATAGGCCAACATCTAATCTAAGATTAGTGGGACTCATTCAAATGACCACCAGTGAGTCCCGGGACTAATTTCATTGAAAACCTAACTACACTGTATTATAGTAGATGTATTAGATATTTATTAGATGTTATATTGATATTATAGCTATTTTATTTGATTGTGATGTTGTTACCTGACAATTAGTTGACTTTTGGTGAAAAGATACTGCATATATCGGTATCGGTTGATATCTGAATCGGAAATTAAGAGTTGGACAATATCAGAACATCGGATGTTGGCAAAAAAGTCAATATCGAACATCCCTAACAATAAGTTTATTATTTAAAAATTGAAGCACCTACTAAAAGTCACATTTAGACTGGTCATTTTACATGTCTATTTTTATTAGGACTATAGAAGTGTTCATTTTCTGAAGTCTGAACCATTAAGATCAGTTACTTGAAAAGTGTGCTGTCAGGTTTTGCCCAAAAGCAATTTGATTAAAATGACTATTGGCACATGATTCATATAGTAGTAGTGGTTTCTATGAAATGGGTCTGAATGATTTGATTAAAACGTTTTAATACAAATAGTTCCAATGGCATCTAAATGTACACATGGTTGTAAATATATGCTTATCGGTGTTGCAAGGATGAGAGGGTACCTGAAAAAATTCTCACCTCCAAGGGGTACCTGGGCCAAAAAAGTTTGAGAACCCCTGCTCTATACTGCCTCCCCCTTGATAGCCGGGGCGCCTGATGGAGGGGAAAGGAACTGGTTGGAATAACGTGTTCCTTCCATGCACTACGTTCCGGAGAAACTCCCCCTCTGTCAGGTGATAAGAGGGCTTGTTAGCTCTCATGCATTGAAGGAGGCGTGAGCTCGGCTCTGGGCTCTCCCTAGGCTGGCACTGGGTGAAAAAGGGTTGCAAAATCGTGGGATAAAAAAAACATATAAATTTGGGGGTCTTTGACGTGTTTGCGGGGAACCACTGATGTAGCCTACAGTACACAACATGAACATTACAGCACAGACACACACACTGTACAATGTTTTCTTTTTATTATTACAAGAGTTTTTTATCACGGCGGTACAGTACGTGCACAGTGGACCTGCTGGTCCATCCATGGGGGAGGAGCCACGTCATGCAGACCAGAGGGAATCTCAACGTTGGCAAATGTACACAAAACATGGACATGAAATAGGATTATGACCGACTTTAGGACAAATACATTAAAAAATAAAAGTATTCCCAAATAAATAAAGCATATCCGTCCAGTCTACAAATACTCTACATAATATTAGGCCTATCTCTGTGGGGTGGAAACCTCAAATGTCCAAAACTGTTACTTTTCAGGATTCATATTCAAAAGTAGCAAAAGTAGCAGATCAAAACGGATCTGCTACTTTTGTAGATGATGATCAAGTAGGGCGTTAATTTACGAAAAAGAAAAAAAAAGTTGTAACGATATGTAAAGGGAAATAGGCTGTACATTGACGGAGATAAAGGGAATTTAGGATATGGTAAAAGAGCATCAAAGAATGTTTTATTTTTCCATTAAACAATATTTACAAATGGGGGTTTAATGCAAGAAGAAGTACAGCCATCTACAACACTTTACATAACACTGTTTCTCAATGTTGGGTCTGGGTTCCACCAAATGAACCCGTACAGGTCTGTAACTCTGAGAGTGTTACACTTTTTTTGGGAGTGTTGTTGCTGTTGTCACCACAGTGGTTTCTCTAAGCCAGGGGTCTTCAACAGGGGGTCCGGGGACCCCTATAGGGTGTCCTCAGAGTTACTACAGGGGCTCCGCCAAAATCCTCGTGTGATTAGGGAACATTGGCCAAAAATACCAGATCTACAAGCTCACAACGCCTCGCGTGTGAGCTTGTAGATCTGCTGTTTTCGGGGGTTGGTGTAGAGGGAAAAAGAGCAGACCAAGTACAGAGCCAACGTTCAATTTGATTTTGACTAAGTATTGAGGATTTAAAAGGTTAACTGTCTGAAAGTACACATTAACGTTATTAATAGAAAAGCTAAATAATTTTCACAACACTGACAATAGTGCTGTCAAAAAAAGTCTATGAAACTATCTATGAAATCTAGGTAAAAGTTTAATCTGCGACACAATGTTATACAGTATGTAGTGGGCGTCCCTGCTTCATCTCTCTATCAGCTAAGGGGTCCTTGGCCTGAAAAACGTTGAAGACCCCTGCTCTAAGCTATACAACAGAACCCAAAACATTTTGGTTTACTTGTTTTCTATGAAATGAACACCTAAAGCACGTTTTCTATTCCTCGTGTTGCTATGCGGCCAAAAGGTGCGGCAGTAACATGAACCGCAAGATCCCAGAGTGTTCATTTAAACGGCTGCTTTTGCTTTTTAATGCCAAACACACTGAGACCTGCAGGGTTCTGAGTGTTGCTGCCTGACTGATCCACCTCCACTGATTGTCAACAGCTAAAGTAGTTCTCAAAAGACCAGCAATTAGCATGTGTTTTGGATGGGGCGTTTTTCTGTGTGTGTGTGCGTGCGTGCGTGTGCGTGTGTGTGTTAGTTATTTGGCACTGACATTTGATGTGGAACCATGACTCATGCACCCACACGCACACTTGTACACATACGTGTGCTCACACACACACACACATGCATTCCCTGTAACTTTCAGTGTCGCTCAACTAGGGGTGGGGAGGAATACATTTGGTCATAATCTGTATTGGGTCTATGATGGTCTTTTGGACATTCTGGCCAAATGTATTGCTGGACTTCAGTTTATTGCTCGGTAGACAGACAGCGTATTTTATTATTAGTTCAAAAACTAGAAAAGTGTGAAAAAAGCCACTTTAATGGATACAGATCAAGTCAAACAGGTCTAAATGCTTCATTTGTTGTTCTAATTGCACTCATAAATAAAATAAAATTTATTGATTTTAAGTATTTTTATATAATGGCTAGTGTCAAGTGAAAGGTTGATACAAAATTGTGATGGTTTGCAGAATTACAACATAGTATGAATATCAAAGAACTGTGATCTTATCAAATCATGACCCAAGAATTGTGATAAAATAGAGTCATATGATCCATAGTGACTCCCACCCCTACATACAAACATTTACTGTACACATGCACGTGTGTACACACACACACACACACACACACACACACACACACACACACACACACACACACACACACACACACACACACACACACACACACACACACACACAAGAAACAGCACTGCTTATATGACACATTGTGATAAAGCCTCATGTCTTATACATAATACTGCTGATTTCACTATAATGTTAAAATGCATTGCAAAACTCATTATGAAAAAACTAGTTTACTGTACATCTAGCAGTCATGTTTTCAACTAGCTAAATACAGTACTCAGTTGTTATCAACATACAGAGAGAGAATGAAAAGGGGAACGTAATAGTGATAGCAAAACTCCTGAGTGATTATTTAACTCTTAAATTGACCCATAAAGGTTCCACTATAACTCAGAGTTAAATTATTCTCAGGATTTTACTGTGGAGGTGACGTTCACTGCCTTGTAGAGAAAATTACCATAACACTTTATATGAAACCTTATGTTTAAAGAACATATAGATGTCCTTATGATATAGAAAGCCTACACAGTAGTGGTCATTTAACTCCGAAGAGTGTACGAATGAAACCAAATGTACCCGTAAGGGACCATTTGGTTTCAAAGGTACACTCCTCTGAGTTAAAGGAACACTCAGGATTATAGAATGAATGTAAATAATACATGAGTGTAGATATATAAAACATAGACTACCATAAGCATGTTCTGTTGGAGGCTGTGGTTTGTAAGATCTGTATTCATATAGTTGACCTACATCTTATGATTTTGACGAACAGGAGGGTTTCCACCAGTGAGTTCAGAGTGTTTTTTTAAGCAGTGAATCTTCATGAAGAGCTACACACACATAACCCCACATCTGTGTTCTCAACCGACTCTGGTATTATTCCTGGTCAACTGGCTCCCTCTTGTGGCCGGGCCAGGGTCTCACAGCATTCCTCTGAGCGCTGACTTGAGAGATGTGCTGATCAGTAGCCAAGACGGTGGGGGCAACCAGACATCCAAAATGTGCTGATCAGACGACAAGACGGTGGGGGCAACCAGACATCCAAAATGTGCTGATCAGAAGACAAGACGGTGGGGGGAACCAGACATCCAAACTGTGCTGATCAGAAGACAAGACGGTGGGGGGAACCAGACATCCAGACTTTGATAGACTTCCCGTGTCATCAAGTGTGTTTAGGAGAGCAGAAGTCAACACACACTTGTGAGATCTAGTGACACCGACCATCGGAAGTTCGCGAGATCTGACATTCAAGTGGCGAGACCGGCCACACCCACATAGGAGAGCGTTTGGTACTATAGTGGCGAGGCGTGGCATTGATTATCTTAGATAGTTATCGTCTCTGTCGGGTGGAAACCTCATGTCCAAAAACTTTTCGGGATTTAAATTCAAAAATAGCAAAAGTTGCAGATCTACAAGCGTTTCGAGCTTGTAGATCTGCTAGTTTTGTATACTTTTGTGTGACGCTGTAGTAGGGCGTTAATTTACAAAAAAACACAATATGTAGATCGGAGGTTTCTGCCCGACAGCAACGATATCAAAGATCTTTGTCAACAGTCAGCGCTAGGCAGGTGTGTAGCCGGGGGTTTCCTTGGCAAATTATTGCAAACTGACTGACTGACAGATGGACAGGGTGACAGGGTGGGGACCAGCATAAAGAGCCTCTCTCTGTGTGTGTCTATGTCCGCGCCTTCAGTCTGTGAGACAGAAGGTTTGTCTATATGCGGGGCTCCAGTCTGTGAGACAGGAGGTGTGAGACAGAAGGTAATGTCTATGTGCGGGGCTCCAGTCTGTGACACAGAAGGTGTGAGACAGAAAAGGTAATGTCTATGTGCGGGGCTCCAGTCTGTGAGACAGCTCAAACTGAGTCTGCTGATTGTCGATGATCAGAAGGTAATCGGTGTATGAGCTCACGTCAGCGCTGCTCTTCTCTGTGATGCCGTTTCCTGTCGGGATAAGAAAAAAAAACGACACACAGAACATAATGTTTACCTAGAGCTGAGCCAGCATCCTGTCTCTGACAGGACAGTCACTGATACTGTCAGTGGCGGAAAGTAACTAAGTACATATACTCAATTCTGAGGTACATCTACTTTAATCTAGTATTTACATGTTGTGATACTTTACACTTCACACTACCCTGCTATATCGGATATTGTACTTTTTAAATCCACTACAAATATTTGAAAACTTACTTTGCAGATTTAGATTATCATTACAAAACATACCGTAGATTAGCCACTTTTTTTATACTCGAGCTTTCCCCACAATGATAGAAAACAGAAAAGACCCTAGTATAGAGCCCTGAGAGTAACAACAACACATGATCTGATTACCCACCTAGATGATCAGTCTGACAGTGTCTGATGAGCCGCACCGTGTCTGCTATCATGTGCTGCAAGACAAGACATGAAACATACCAACACCGTTCAACTGGCAGTCCAAGTAATCCACTGAAACCATTATGAAAACAAAAACAAATGAATAATACATTTTAATAAAGTAATCGATTTCGGCGGATGGGGGGGATTTGGGCATGTCAGTATACTGTATAGACAAAATGTTTAAAAAATTGCAGAAGCTCACAATACGTTGTGATGCCACGTGTTGTGAGCTTGTAGATCGGCTATTTTTGCTATACTGTATATGCGCGACACCGTTGTACGACAACGTATAAAATAGGGCTTAAGTGGTTAATCGGACTAATCATTTAGTGGATTTCTAAAAAAGAAAATCTATTAGAAATGTTTCGCATCGATATACTGTACTGTATAAAAATAAATATCCTAACAAGTTATTCTCAGCAGTTATTCAGTTAATCAAAGAAGCATAATAACCACTAAGAAAATAATGGATAGTTGTAGCAGTAGTCCAGACTCATCAGCACTTTGCCCATATGAGTGTTCTAGGCTCTGTTGACTCACCAGCTTTTCAAAGTTGACCAGATTATCATGAAATGTTTTGTTGCCTTCATGAATGAATGTGATATCTGCAAGAAACGACCACAGTCGAATTAGAATCAGTAAAACATGTATTTGTATATCTCTTTCTCTTGTTTTATACAGCACATACAGTACTCTATGAAAATAAATGGTTACTAAATAGATATAATTATATAAATAACATCAATAATAGGTTTACGCGGCAATTTAGGAGTACATAATTGAGCTACGGCACCATCTGGTGGACAAATTTGAAGTGTCACACGTGAACAGAACTACAATGTGGCAGCTAAATTAAATAATGCTTTTAAAAATAGAATATAGACATAAATGAGGACTGTGAAGAATTGCCACAGTAACAGAATCTTGAAAATAGCCAATCTACAAGCTCACGACGCCTTGCATTGTGAGCTTGTAGATCGGCTATTTTCACAATATTGGAACCGAGTCAACCTAAATGTGATGTCTCGACTCCTACAATTCAGTCCATGTCATGGTGGGAGGTCCCCAGTTTAAATATTATTTTGGGGGGTCCCCAGTTCAAATATGATTATTTTGGGGGGTCACGGCCTGAAAAGTTTGGGAACCCTTGATATAGGTTATAACATGGGTCTTCAACAGGGGGTCCGGGACCCCTAAGGGGTCCTCAGAGTTACTACAGGGGGGCTGCCAAATCTTTGTATGATAGGAATTGTTTTTTGTACATTAACCACTTGATCTCTAGTATCCTTATTCTGAGGGGAACATTAGCCGATAATAGCAGATCTACAAGTTCACAACGCCTCGCGCTGCGAGGCGTTGTGAACTTTTAGATCTACTATTTTTGGCAAAGAGGTTTGGTGCAGTAGAGTTACATGTCTGAAAATACACATTCAAAACATAACATCCATCCAACACAGTGCTGTCAAACAAGTCTATGAAGCTATATGAAATCTATGAAAAGATTGAATCTGCACAAAACACAATTTTATACAATATGTAGTGGGGGTCCCTGCTTCATCTCTCTCTCTCAGCGAAGGGGGTCCTTGGCCTGACAAACGTTGAAGACCCCTGGGTTATAATATATAACAGGGGTAATGAACACACCTTTCAGTAACAGAGGGAGGAAGGGAATCTTTGGAGCCTTCATCTTCTTAAAGGAGTCTCTGTAGGCCTTGTGGTTTAGAGAGGGATCCTGGGAGGAACAAATATGTCTTATTATAACAATAATATGTGTAATTCTCAATTTATGTCCTGTTAAACGATGGTGTCACATACTGAAAATAACAGATCTACAAGTTCACTATGTTCAGCGTGAGACACTGGCAACTACAACGAAGTATATCGTCTCTGTCGGGTGGAAACCTCATATGTCCAAAACTATTACTTTTCAGGATTCAAATACAAAAATCACAGCCAGTGTGAAGTGAGCGCTGCCTTTGATGCGTTAATTTCATTAAGCTATAGAGGAACACCGGATCCTTCTAAAAGGTCAATGCGCTGTGGGCCTGAACCTTTGAATATGGTTGCCTTTTGGTGCCTATGCATCTGTGTGAATATGCACCTGAAAAAACGTGATAATCTCCCATTCAATGCATTGATAGCATTCGAAGCCGGTGGAATATGAGCTATATGGAGTTTGTGGTGACTTGTGTCTTAGGTGGCTATGTTTTTGTTTAATTTTATTTTTTACTGGTTAAGAGTATGTCTATGTCAGTTGTTGTATGTGGAAAAATTCAAAAAATCTATAAAAATATAAAATATAAAATTTAAAATAAAAAAAAGAACTAGAGGAACAATGTTAAATCCTTGTCCATTCATTTCAAATGCTCATACGTACAAACAACAAAAGTAGCAGATCTACAAGCTCAAAACACGTGGATCTGTTTCGTTTCATGCTTTTGTGTGAAGCTGTAGTATGATCAAATAGGGCATTCATTTATTTAAAAATAAACTAAAAGTTAGAATGTGGAGATAAGAGCTTTCTGCCCGACAGCAACGATATACGTATCAGGTTTAAGAGTGCATGTTTTACTTTGAGGCCTCACAGGTTGCGGGTTGGGATTACATATTTAACGGTTAGGTTTAGAGGTTGGAGTCAGGATTACATATTTAACGGTTAGGTTTAGAGGTTGGAGTCAGGATTACATATTTAACAGTTAAGTTTAGAGGTTGAGATTAGTATTACATATTTAACAGTTATAGGTTTAGAGGTTAGAGTTAGTATTACATATTTAACGGCTATAGGTTTAGAGGTTGGAGTTATAGAGTTATGCCTGATTTATACATAGTTGTGCAGCAGTGTCGCACACCAAAAATAGCCGACCTAGATCTGCTTTTTCGGTGTGCGACCTCAGGCACACAACAGGGTAGAACTCTGGCTTTTGTAAGCACGTGCGTGGCTGCCTACATGCATGCATGCTTGTGCACGTGCGTGTGTGTGTGTGTAATGAATGTTGAACTGTTTGCTTGCAGTATGAATTATTAAGAGGTTGTGTGAGCGGCCCAAGGCCAGGTTTACCCCATTTTACCCCTTTTTTGTGTCTGCAAGGAATGTCATGTTTTTGAATCTGTAATGTATGTCAGCCCACAGCAACCTGGAGTTGACTCCCTAGAGAGCTGTGTGAGGCTAGTCATTATAAACCCTAGACCTAGAGATAGCTAAGGGGGGGGGAAGACATGCTTTCCCCGCCAAACTCATTTCAAATCTCCCTTTCTGCCTTTTAGTCTTAGCTTAATATTTTTCTCTCTGCTCAATTCTTAGCCTTTTAACTATGTCTCTCCTAATAACGTTTTATTTTTTTTGTAAAGCGACTTTGGGTACTATGAAAAGCGCTATATAAATATAATACAGCGCCCCCTTCAATAAGTGTTTGGAAGTGCACCTACTGTCATCGTCTCCAGTTCAGAGAACAGCTTTTTGAACTTCCCAGGAACTTTCTGTGGATAAAATAAATAAAAATGAGATTAAAACATGAGCCATCGTGCTTCCTTGGGTTCAATCCTTTTAGAACCACTGATGTAAACCCATAGAGCAGTGGTTCTCAATTGATTGCTTTTTTTCAATCAATCAATCAAACCATTGATCGTGACCATCTTTCACACTGTGGCTCTGTAGTTGGCGAGCTGTCTAGAAATGACTAATCTTGCTAAAAGTGCTGCTGAGGACCAGCCAGCACCAAATGTAGTGTGCACACTGCCAGTAGGGCCAAGGATGTACCGTATCTCCATTCATGGTTTCACATTACGTTTTTTTAATTTTTTAAAAATATATTTTATAATGGAAGTGACAGTTGGGCGAATCTGGCTGAAACCTTGCTAAAATATGGACTCATATGTCATAGATAGCGTCTCTGTCGGGTGGAAACCTCATATGTCCAAAACTGTTACTTTTCAGGATTCAAAAATCAAAAACAGCAGAACTAGCAGATCTACAAGCTCAAAACACGTTGCTTAGCACCGCGTTTCGAGCTTGTAGATCTGCTACTTTTGATGCTTTTGTGTGACGCTGTAGTATGATCATGGCATTAATTTACAAAAAAAAGTTAAAATATGGAGATAAGAGGTTTCTGCCCGACAGCAACGATACGTTATACAGTAGATGATATGTCACATATAGATGATCCACATTGGAGCCACACTGTTATTCCATCTGTACACTGTCAGAGGTAAATGAACACTGTCAGAGGTAAATGAACAGTCAGGATGTCAGTACAGATGTTACAGAACAGATGTTACAGTACAGATGTTACAGTACAGATGTTACAGAACAGATGTTACAGTACAGATGTTACAGAACAGATGTTACAGTACAGATGTTACAGTACAGATGTTACAGAACAGATGTTACAGTACAGATGTTACAGTACAGATGTTACAGAACAGATGTTACAGTACAGATGTTACAGAACAGATGTTACAGTACAGATGTTACAGTACAGATGTTACAGTACAGATGTTACAGTACAGATGTTACAGTACAGATGTTACAGTACAGATGTTACAGTACAGATGTTACAGTACAGATGTTACAGTACAGATGTTACAGAACAGATGTTACAGTACAGATGTTACAGTACAGAGGCTGCTTACCTCCCAGGTCAGGCTGAGGCGGCTGACCGCTGCCGTGTTCAGACCCATGATGATGGCAAACAGACAGTTGAGGTTCTTCTGGGCCTTACAGCTGAACAGAGCAGAACACAGTTACTGAGCTGTTTAACCTTACAGCTGAGCTGTTTAACCTTACATCTGAGCTGTTTAACCTTACATCTGAGCTGTTTAACCTTACAGCTGAACTGTTTAACCTTACATCTGAGCTGTTTAACCTTACATCTGAGCTGTTTAACCTTACAGCTGAACTGTTTAACCTTACAGCTGAACTGTTTAACGTTACATCGGAGCTGTTTAACCTTACATCTGAGCTGTTTAACCTTACAGCTGAACTGTTTAACCTTACAGCTGAACTGTTTAACTTTACATCTGAGCTGTTTAACCTTACATCTGAGCTGTTTAACCTTACAGCTGAACTGTTTAACTTTACATCTGAGCTGTTTAACCTTACAGCTGAACTGTTTAACCTTACAGCTGAGCTGTTTAACCTTAGAGCTGAGCTGTTCAACCTTACATCTGAGCTGTTTAACCTTACAGCTGAGCTGTTTAACCTTACAGCTGAGCTGTTTAACCTTAGAGCTGAGCTGTTCAACCTTACATCTGAACTGTTTAACCTTACATCTGAACTGTTCAACCTTACAGCTGAGCTGTTCAACCTTACATCTGAACTGTTTAACCTTACATCTGAACTGTTCAACCTTACAGCTGAGCTGTTCAACCTTACATCTGAACTGTTCAACCTTACAGCTGAGCTGTTCAACCTTACATCTGAACTGTTCAACCTTACAGCTGAGCTGTTCAACCTTACATCTGAACTGTTTAACCGTACAGCTGAGCTGTTTAACCTTACATCTGAACTGTTTAACCTTACATCTGAACTATTTAACCTTACATCTGAGCTGTTCAACCTTACAGCTGAGCTGTTTAACCTTACATCTGAGCTGTTCAACCTTACAGCTGACACAGAGCAGAACAAAACAATATGTTACTGAGCTGTTAAACCCTGTAAACAAGGGGGTCTACTACAAGCGTCTTATCAATAAGGAACTTAAGGTGGACAAGTGACCACCATGGATGACTAACTGGAGCGTGTAGGGACCTTAACTGTTGTCTGAGCTTACCCTTTCTAAGGCGTTCTTCATGAGAGGCTAAATCAGTGTGTCCCCCCCCCCAAAAAAAGGGTAAATATCATGTTTTGCAGCTTAATTGATTAATTATTTAATCATGTATTTTTGTAAGTCTGGATCCAGGAAGACACACATTTCTCTTTTGGTTCTGGAGCTGAAAAGGTTTGAGAGCTAATAGCTCTTTAGTGTGATGTGAATTGTAGTTCAACAACCCGCCACTGGAGGGGGCAGCATTCCCATGTTAACTTCCCTGTGCCACTGAGGGATACACAACTGAATGTGTATTGCTCCACAAGGCCACTGGCGGAAAGTAACTAAGTGCATTTACTCAAGTACTGTACTGGCAATTTTAGGTATTTTTACTCTGCGTGAGTACTTCAATCTTTTCATACTTTCTTCAATACTTCTACCCTACTACATCTCAAGGCAAATATTCAACGTTTTACTCCACATTTTTTTTTTTTTTTTAAAGCTTCAGTTACAATTAATTTTGTAGATTTAGATCATGAACCAATTAAGACCTATGTTATACTTTGTCTATTCAAAAAGAGCTGATCTACAAGCTCACAACGTGTCCCGTTTTGTACTATGTACTATTTTCGAATGTTTGAAATAAATTACAAAATTATGAAATGCGCCATTCATAATGAATACTTTTAGTTTGGGACCTCAGGTATTGTTTTGAGTTCAATACGTTTGTACTTTTACTCAAGCAAACGGTTTAATATAGTTTAAAACATAGCACTTTTACTTACTTAACAGAGTATTTCTACATTGTGGTATTGATACTTTTACTTAAAGGATGACTTCACCCATTTTAAACCTATCTTATCCTCACTAATAGCTCATTATAATATGGCACAATTTTTGTCTACTCACTCTGTGTCTCAGAGGAGGGCTGTGGACAGTTCAGAGACCCACCTACCAGTGACATCATCGGTAGGTGGGTTTGGTCATTTCAATCATGATTAGAAACTTTGTATTGAATATTTTATGAATGTGAAACTTTCCAGGAAGAGAAAGCCTACAGTTTCAATTAGCTTGGCTTCCCCATGCATTGATGATTAGGTCACTGGTAGGCTGGTTTCTGAACTGTCCACAGCCCTCCTCTGAGACACAGACTGAGTAGACACAAATGTTACCATTTTATAATGAACATTAATGCGAACCAATTATATGAAGATAAGTTGAAAATGGGTGAAGTGGTCCTTTAACCGCTTAAACCCCATATGGTTGACTGGAGTCCCTCAGGGCTTTATACTGTTTTCTGAGCTTGTGGATATAATATGCAATTTTCTGCGAAAGCTTTCCCCACAATACGGATGCTGCATGGGGTTTAAATGGTTAAGTAATAAATGTCTTCCTCCACTGCACAAGGCCAGCATGTGCTGTATTCACCTGTTTCCTAGGCTGTGTGTTTTCCACTTCCTGTCGATTTCATTGGATATCATTGGTCATCTGACCAGTTTCATTGGATTTCATTGGATCAAATCGATAGGAAGTGGAAAACACACAGCCTCGGAAACAGGTGAATAGCAGTGGTTCTCAAACTTTTTCATGTCAAGGACCCCCCCCCCCCCCGACCACCACCCCCCACCACCCCAGGACCCCTGGGGGTCCCCGGACCCCACTTTGAGAACCAATGCTGTACAGAACAGTGAGGTCAGCATTGAAACCACCAGATCAATGGTGTTCAGCAGATAGTCGATGAGTTAATGAGCTAATGACTCACTGTGCAGCGATCTTGATGAACTTCTTAATGAGCTGGACTCGTTTGCAGAGGGCGGGGCAGAGCAGCACCTCCGTGGCCACCCACAGCTGCACCTCGTTGCAGCGCTGCAGGAGCTGCTCCAGCGCAGCCGTGTGGCCGCTGCCGGCGTGGCGGCTGAATATGAAATACACCAGCTCTTGCTGTAAAAAACAGGATGGAAATCAAAATGGAGAATGCTTAAACACTTCAGTTAAGACTTCAACTTTAAAGGGATAGTTCACCCCCAAAATTACTTATTTTCTATCTATTACTCACCCCATGGAGACTTGAATTCATGGAGATTTTTTTGTTTTTGTCGCATTCCCAAGCCAATAATTTGATGAGCGCCGGCAGCTCCGGTAGGAGACTCAAAGTGTCAACTTTGAGTCCCTTACCGGTTACATTAGCATATTGGCTTAGGAATGCGACAAAAACTAAAACATCTCCATGAATGTAAGGCTTCATGGGGTGTGTAATTTTCCCCAGTTCGATCCTGGGCTCCCCCAGACAGAGTCAGTGCTGGATGGGTCCTTGAGCATGTTGTTGCCTTGTATGGTTTCCTATGCCATCGGTGTGTGAATGGATGAATGTAAAGCACTTTGGATAAAAGGCGCTATATAAATGCACCATTTATTTACCATTTTAGAAGTAATTCAACCAGAAACGTCAGAGAGTGGGATCAACTGCGGAGAGCTCTAAGGCCTCGTACACACAGTTGAAACAAGTGACTCATGCTTTACGCATGCTTCATGGGGGGGGGGGTGAAGCCGTTTCAATGAATTCCCTATGGAAGTCACATGGTTTTGAATCGCTGACTTGTCGCATGGCTTCAGGTATTCACTGCGACAAGTCAGCGCATCAAAACCACGTGACTTCCATAGGGAATGAATTGAAACGACTTCAATGAGGCATGCGTAAAGCATGCGTCGCGTGTTTTAGCCGCGTGAACGAGGGCTAAAGTGTCAACGGCCTATATGCACCCCAGAGGAGCAAAAAGGCTAAAGTCAAGTCAAGGAAGTCAAGTAATTCAATGCCATACAACACACATTTATTTCACAGTATAGCTCAGCTTAGAATACCGGCCTTGAACATTCCCAGCGGCCACAGTATCTCTTTGTTAGCACGGCATTCACAGCTGATCAAACAGACCTCGTGTGTGGAGTTGAAGATGGTCCAGTCGAAGTTGGTGAGAGCCACAGCCACGTCCCATGTGTTCATGCTGAGCATGCGGCCCGTCCTCTGCTGCTGCTCCCAGTTGTCAGTGACTGGACTCTGCAGGACGGACAAACAGTGGTCTTAAACCCATTAAGACCTGAGGCGATTCTTTAAAAAAATCTAAATCCTAACAGTTTTTTGAAGAAAATATAAAAAATATTTTTTCACGATTTTTTCAAAAATAGCAGATCTACAAGCTCGTAGCGCGGCACTCGGTGCCGCGCTATGAGCTTGTATATCTGCTATTTTTGAATAGCCAAAGGCATCTAAAGTGACACAGAAGCGTTCCAGGTATCAATGGGTTAAACCCAGTGGTTCTCAGACCTTTTCACGCCAAGGACTCCCAAATGTCAAGGACCCCCAAATGTATATTTATTTGGCGGCGGACCCCCCATCTGATGCAAAATATTTTGTGCCAGGGACCCCCATACAAGATTTGTGCTGTTAAAATGTTTCATTTTACAAACGTCAAGTCGCGACGCATTGTGAGTTTGTAGATCGGCTGCCTTCACATAGCCAACGTATACTTGGGTTAAAGTGTTTAGGGTTAGCATCAAAACAAATGTTTATCCTATATATTATTAACTAATGGGGACCCCTGGCTGGAACCCACTCAAACCTCTTATCTCCATAATCTAACTGTTTGTGTTTTTTTCGTAAATTAACGCCTTAATTTCGTAAATTAACGCCTTATTGATCATACTACAGCGCCAGACATAAGCATCAAAAGTAACAGCTAAAGTAGCAGATCTACAAGGTCAAAACGCGTCGCTTCGCGCCGCGTTTTGAGCTCGTAGATCTGCTACTTCAGCTGTTTTTGGAATTTGAATCCTGAAAACTAACAGTTTTGGACATATGAGGTTTCCACCCGACAGAGACGATATGTATTTCTCAACTCCAGTCCAGCTACGTTTCTATACAACCATAAGGGGTTAAATGTACATTGGTGCCTCAGGTCTATACGTTTGTTTGTGATTAATTAGATCAGTGGTTCTCAACGCGCTGTCCAGGGACCGCCCGGGGCCCTTTGGCGGCGTTCCAGCGGTCCACAGCTAAATGATTGATACTGTAGCTAAATCATCACCGTTATTACATGTACAAGTACAATAAATACAAATACAGAACTACAGGAATGGCTATTTTGAGCAGAATGTCACCGTAATCTCTATACCTGCAGTACCAATCCTTTTTGTATCGAAACATATCTAAATAAATGTTCTTAGAATAGGGTCCCAGGATTAAAATTATTTTCAAATGGGGGTCCGTGACCATATCAGGTCCTTAAAATTAAAAAGGTTGAGAATCACTGGATTAAATAATATAATTATATCCACACACAGTTCATAGGTTACACTATTAGTAGACAATATTTCTTTTTATTTCTATAATTTGTATCCCACAATTGTGTAACACATTTTTTCACCCAGTGCCAATTGCCTAAGCTTGTAATCCTGGGCGCTACTCTCCCTCTGCCAGCCTGGGGAGAGCCTGAACTGAGCTCATGCTTCCTTCAATGCATGAGGAGTGAGCAGGCCGCTTCTTATCACCTGATATGGGGGAGTTTCCCCGGTTGGACATAGCACGTGGAAGGAACACGTTATTCCAACCAGTTCCTTTCCCCTCCATCAGGTGCCCCGGCTGGCCAGGGGGAGGCAGTATAGAGACCCCCAGCGCCCACAGCGTCCCCGGCGGGAATAGTATACAATATTACCATTCAGCATCAGCAGTGTATCTTTAAAGCAGTGTTTGAGCATTCTAACTAAACTGAGTCATTGATATTAGTTATAGATAGTTGTCTACTGTATATAGTTAGATATTAGTTTATATTAGTTATATATATAGTTAGATATAGTTAGATATTAGTATATATTATTGATATTACCACAGCCACTTCACTCAGGTGCTTTCTGCACACGTGCAGCCTGCCCACCGGAGTCAGCGAATCAGAGTACAGTCTGTCATGTGGCTGGAGGAGGAGTCTCCCTGCAGAGAGAGAGAGAGAGAGAGAGAGAGAGAGAGAGAGAGAGAGAAGAGAGTGAAACATCACAGGGACATAAAGAAACTGTGTGTGTGTGTGTGTGTGTGTGTGTGTGTGTGTGTGTGTGTGTGTGTGTGTGTGTGTGTGTGTGTGTGTGTGTGTGTGTGTGTGTGTGTGTGTGTGTGTGTGTGTGTGTGTGTGTGTGTGTGTGTGTGTGTGTGTGTGTGTGTGTCTCTCTCTCTGGTCCAGAGATAAGTGGACCTGCCACCAGGCTCCACAGTGTGACAGTCAAGCAGTTGACTTCCTGATAACACCGTCATGTGACATGAATCAGGCTCCTCTCCCATATGTCTGCAGAATGAGGTTTATTTATGTAGCAGGAAATATGTGTGCTGTCTGGATGGATGGAGAGACGTTTGAGGTGGGTTTTCACGTGATTACATTCTCAGACGTTCATATCTGGGCCCTGGCATAATGTTAGATTGTTGCTGTCGGTTGCTGTTACAACCTATGCACCACTGGTGCTCAACGTTGGGTCCAGGGACCCCCAGGGGTCTTTGAGGGGGTTCTAGGGTGTCCCCAGATCAATTAGTTAATATAGCATCACAATCATTTTAACCACTTTAACCCTGGCAAAACGTATTTTCAGATGTGGGTCCGGTGGCCAAATACATATTAATTTGTATGAAAACGTTTGAGAACCACTATACACAATGCAAACCCTCAGTGTTGTTAATTGATCCATTTTTAACTCTTGAAAGTGTACAAATGTAACCAAATGGACCCGTAATACTCAGAGTTAAAACAAGAACAGGAGACCTGGTTCTGCCAGACCCAGACTTCACATGACGTGTCAGCCTGTGTCTATGCCCATGTATGGACGAAAGGGGGACAGACTTTCATGGCTGGGACACACGTCGTGCTCTCAGAGCCGCCTTATTTACAACTCGGTAAAATCCTCTCTGTGTTAATTTACCTCTGAGAGTGTACACAATACATATATACGGGTCCATTTGGTTACATTTGTACACTCTCAGAGATACACACACTGACGATTTTCTGTGTATTCATCTTCACAGCTTCCGAATTACACTCAACCGTCTTGAGAGACTATATTAACACAGAAATGTGACACTTTGAGGGTTAACTGTCGTGTACAGTTTGTTTTGTTTTGTAAAGCGACTCTAGGTTACTGTATCTAGAAAAGCTCTAGAAATTGCATTTATTATTATTATTAGTATTACTATTTTACTCTATTATCTGTAGAAGAAAATGTTTTCACGAACTCTAATGTTGACAGGTACCGCATCGGTTCTCAAAGTGGGGTCCGGGGACCCCCCAGGGGTCCTTTGGGGGGGTAACAGAGGGTCCCCAGCACATTTTAGTTAATATACTGTATAGCGTCACAATCATTTTAACCACTTTAACCATATTTTATACTCTGGCTATTCAAAAATATCAGATATACAAGCTGCTATTTTTTTTAAATCCCTGGCAGGAGATGGGGGGGGGGGGGCAGCCAAATACATATCATTTTGGGGGTCCTTGACATGAAAAAAGTTTGATAACCGCTGAGGTACCGTGTATCACCGTACAGTCTTATTTACCTCCAGGGTAGGTGATGGCCACCAGCACCAGGTCCTGGTGAGGGGTGTCCATCCTCTCTGCCAGGGTGAGGATCATCTCCTGGGCCTCCACCCCAGCATGGACCTTCATGCTCATGTAGGAGTCCATGCTCACGTACACCTGGCACAGCACTGAGGAGGAGAAGACAACCAGGTTACACTGTTTATACGGACCATAGAGGACACTGGTTCTCAGGGGGGGGTTCCAGGGGGGGTCCCCCAAACTGAATGATCGATAGTTTGGAGAAAAAAAATGGACTCTTACGGGTTTGTAACTCCCATGTGATGTATACTATCAAACTTAACCCATTCAATCCGGGAACGCATACTGTGTCATTTTAGATTTTTGGCTATAACCATTATCTTATACTTTGGCCATTCAAAAATAGCAGATCTAGAAGCTTGTCGCGTGACACAGAGTCCCATGTTTTCATGTCAAGGACCCCCACAATGATATGTATGTGCCCCCCCCCCCCCCATCTCGAAATATTTTGTTCCAGGGACCCCGAGAAAGATTTTAGTTAAACATTTATATTCAAAGACTTGCACACATTTTCATGATTATTTATTATCTGCAAGCTCATAGCACTCGGTGCTCGCGCTATGAGCTTGTAGATCTGCTATCTTTGAATAGTCAAAGAAATCTAAAGTGACACAGATGCGTTCCCGGGTTAAATTAACCTTTAACCCTCTAAGACCCATCGATCCCTTTTGGAAACAATTATATTTTATAAAGAAAGATGTTTAAATCTTTTTTTTTTCTGTTATTTTTTCACCTCTAAATCCTCATTGGGTCCTATTGTTTAGTCTTACAATGCCATTGGCCAGGATATTTGCATATAAATACCCCCCACAGAGCAGGGAATCATCACAACTGGAAAAATCTCTGTTGGAACAGATCTCTTTTTTTCTCTGGAAGATATTCCTCACAAAAACGTAAGTAATATGCCTGTAATAATTGTTTTGGTGAACATTACAATGTCTAGAACATGTACATATGTTATTATTGTGAAATATATGTCCCAAATTTAAATTAGAGCTTGATTCATACTTGTGTCTTTTTGGAATCGTTGGGCCCTCTTGGTTGCAAAAAATACAAGGGCAGGCCTAATGTTCACCTGCTACTGTTCAGCCTTATATATAGTTTTCACAATAGATTTAAACAGTTATATGTGTATTTCCCCCACTTTGCATTACTATATATATATATATATATATATATATATATATATATATATATATATATATATATATATATATATATATATATATATATATATGAGAGAGAGAAACAGTGAGAGAGAGTAGGCTATATGTGCATTTTTACTTTAATTTCTAATTTCCAATGATATTTGTAACCATTGTTTTAACAGTCAGAACCATACAAGCTGGTTCCTTTGTTCACAAAAACTGAATTGTTTGCTTTGAGCAGGCATTCACTACACGGGGACAGCAAGCATTCACTACACGGGGACAGCAAGACAGGTAATGACCACAATGATAACAAGTTATATGCTTTTAGTAATCCTTTTCATATTGCTTCTGTATGTGTGCTTCTGTACAACTTACTAATAAAACCATTAATTCTTTCATTCAATCACACAGGTCCGCCTACCAAACCTCACCCTCCAAGATGACAAAAGCTTGAAGAAGAAGGGGAGGGGGGCCTTTGACTACAGAGTCGAGAAGGACCAGAGCATTGTTGTGGTCAAGTGGTTTGACAGCAGGGCAGTCACTCTTGTCTCATCCTTTGCTGGAGTGGACCCTGTGGATGTTACTCAGCGCTGGGACAGGGCCAGAAAGACCTACATCGATGTTCAAAGGCCATACATCGTGGGACTCTACAACAAGAACATGGGCGGTGTGGATTTGCTGGACTCCCTCACAGCCTTGTACAAGTTCCCTCTGAAAGCCTGTCGCTGGTACATGTACATCTTCTGGCACACCATCTACCTTGCTGTGGTCAACGCCTGGCTGATCTACAAACGGGAGTGCCAAGCTCTCAAGGTCCCACGGAAAGACGTCCTGAAACTCAGACTCTTCCAGGCACAACTTGCATCCTCTCTCATTCTGGTAAGAATCAAGTTCTGTTTACCATCTGCCATTTTAATATTTCACTGTTTGCATTATCTCAGACTTGTATCCTCATGAATCTTTGATGTGTATATTAATTTATTCTGTTCTAATCAGGTGGACACTGTCAGAACGCCAAAGAGGGGACGGCCATCTTCAGCTCAGAAGAGACAACTGGAAGAGAGTCCGAGCCACACTCCATACAAGGTGGCACGACCGCATCAGCCATCAGATGTTTGCAAAGACCAAGTTGGACACTTCCCAATGAAGACACAGAAAGGGCGCTGCAGGAGTACTGGTTGTTCAAGTTACACCAGTATGAGCTGCGACAAGTGTGATGTCCGCCTGTGCATTGCAGAAGGGAAAAACTGTTTCTGGGACTATCACCACTGAAAAGAAAGTGATTGGGGGTGCCTGTGTCATTTTGCAGAGCAGGTGTGAATTGTCAGGAATGTGCAGGGTCATATTGGGTGGAGATCAGTTTGCATCCTTTGATCAATGCAAATCAGTGAGTTGGCCAGACAGTATTGTGTGACCACTGACAATGGTTTAGGTTATTAGGTTTCTTTACTACATATATTGTACAGATTTTTATTTTGTTGTTCTTTTAATAAAATTGATTTAAAAATATGGCTTATTGGTGTTATTATTCATAATGTATACTGTTCTGAGGCTAAATATTATTCATAATTGATCTGAGGCCAAATAATAAACCATATAAATGAATCCTTAAGTTGTTTTAGTGAAGTAATTACACATTTGCCATGTTATCCTTAAAAATGGCCTATAGGAAATTTTGCTACCTGATGGACCCAACGTTTCCATATGGAAACATTTGCGTAAAAACTTACCAAAACATAAAAAATAAAAAAACATTATATTTTCCTCTCCTAAGTACTCCTACAAGACCATCTGAAAGGTTTTTTTTTTTTTTTTGCAAGTAGAAATATATCCGGGTCTTACAGGGTTAAACCCCAGCATCCGTATCACTGCGTCGCGTTGTGAGCTTGTCGATCAGCTATTTTCAGCGAAAGCTTTCCCCACAATAACATGGGAACAGAAGAGACCCTAGTGTAGAGCCGCTTAATCCATTTATGGTTTAAGAGTGGTTAAGACTGAGAATCATAGTGTAGATTGGAGTCCCATAGATACATATCGTATGAAATGGGGGTCCGTCATCCAATGCGTATAAGACTGGGGGGGGGTCCTGACATTAAAGAGATATAGAATATCCCTGCTATTGAGTGTTGGTTCTTTGCAGCTTCTGAAATGCTTGTTAAAACGATCCAGTTACAAACAGTATTCCTTTGCATCTATTAAATTAAGATTTTAAAATGCTTGCATGATTATTTTGTTGGCAAAAAAAAGGTCTTCTTTCCCTGCACTGGTAGCCATGTTCCATTATTAGAAATAGCTTGGTTCGCAAAACATTCATGTCCCCTTCGCTTAGCCTGGTAAACCGTCCCCCTTCCGGAAATCTCATTTACATTTGATTTCAGGAATTGGTCTGGCATGCAGACCTGTAGGAGTAATATCGTTGACTGACAACCCCTTCAGCCAATCAGCAGTTTGTTCCCCTTCAGCCAATCAGCAGTTCGTTACAGCACCACCAGAGCAACGTGACGCAAGCTGACTTTTGAAAGGGCCAATGCCGAAAATAGGTTGCTTTATTCGGATACATGCGTGTCACTGCCCGCCCCTGCCGGTTCTCTGAATTTTTATTTTTAAATAGGCTCTGTCATGATTAATTGACCACATATATGGATTTAAACAACTAAATTCTATCCGAACGACATCTTAAAAGTAAGACGTTACCTCAAAAAAGAAGTTTGAAAGTGTTTTGAAGTTTTAAAAGAGAGACGAAAGCAGTAGACAGAATTTCAATGGCGGCCCGTTCCATTTTTGTCGGCTGCACTCGGCTCCATTTGGGTTCACTCGGGTTCCACCTGATTGGCCAACCTACACTGTTAATCACAGCACAATGAGCGAGGACGCTGATAGGAGAGTTCATGTTATGAACTCCGGAGAAACGCCCAGACAGGCCTGTGGGCCAGACTCCTTCTTCAAATCAAATGCATTTCCGGAAGGGGGGGGGGGGGGGGGGGTTACTAGGCTACCGTTCGCTCTGAAGTCTGCAGCTCTGCACCTGGAATCCCTTGGTGCACAAAACAACAAACAGGACCTACAGTATGTGTGAACACGCAAAACGTAGGTTTGGGCCTAGCGGTAGGGCGAAGGGGAGGGGGGGGGGGGGGGTATTAAAATTGTCCCTCAGTCCTGTGATGTTGGCTTATTGTTAATCCATTAAGACCGGGAACGCATGTCATTTTAAGATCTACAAGCTCATGTATGAGCTTGTAGATCTGCTATTTTTTGAAAAATCTTGGAAGATGTGTGTACTCTTTGAATATATATATATTTTTAAGCGAATATTTGTAACTCAAAACTTTGCTTCTGGTGGAACAAAACATTTTGAGATGGGGGTCCGCGACCAAATACATATCTATTTTTTTTAACAGTATGTTGCTATATCAGTGGTGAATTCAAGTCTCCATGGGGTGACTAATCGATAGAAAATAAAAACATTTTTTGGGGTGAACTATCCCTTTAACCGTTTGTGAGTCGCTCTGTATTCGAGCATCTGCTAAATGCCTAAATTGCAAAAAGGAACGAGGCAGAAGAGAAGAACGCCATGCTGTGAAGCAGAGTGTATTTGCCTGTATCAGGCCTCCTCGGAGTTGCATCATTGCTCTTGTACACTTTCCAAAGACAACATAATTACACTCGCATAATTGAAAGTATTAGATTAGATGATATCAAATAATATCAACAAAAGCTGTGTTGTCTTGGTAACCTCTCTGTGGTACTGTAGCAACAAACAGCTGCTACCCTGGTTGGTTTGTTAGTGTTGCCATGGTTACATGCATTTTAATTGATTTGGAACGGTGATTGGACACATAAACCCTGTATACTTAGTTGTCCGGGGGTCCCCCAGGAGTCTATACTTGGCCCCTCCCTCTACGCCAAATCTCTTTGCCGATAATCCCTCCTAGTGAGCGCGACGAGGACCCCGGTTCGAATCCGACGCCCATCTCATGTCTCTCCTCTCTGTCTGCCCATGGTTTCTTGTCTCTCTACCCTGACATACATGTAGCTGAAATAAAGCATAACATGGTAAAAAAGAACAGTGATTGAACTGCTGACCGGGACTATGTTTTAAGTCAGTGGTTCTTAACCTGTGGGTCGGCGACCCACACACAATTTTTGGGCGGTCCCCAGATGACAGTAAAGTGACAATTTAAGGACTTTTAAAACCCAATACCTAAAAAAAGAAAATAAATGAAATGAAAAACTCCTCCTAAACGTTGGCCAAATTGTCAAATAATATAAGAAAGAGGCAAAAATTGCAAGACGTTGTGAGCTTATAGATCGTCTATTTAAACAATATTTACCTGTGGAACCGAGTCAAACTAAATGTAATGCCTCAACTCAATTCCAATTGCTTCAGTGTGGGGGGTCCCCAGTTCAAATTTGATTATTTTGGGGGGTCACGGCCTGAAAAGTTTGAGAACCACTGTTTTAAGTGAACCAGTAGGCCTATCTGCCAGCCAATCAGAAGTGACTTAGTTTTCCATGGCCATGGTGAATGATAGACCACTGAATAACAGAACAACAGATAAAGAATACATTTTCTATTGGATGCCATTCCAAACTCTCTGTTGACTACGGTTCATGTCATGCACTCTGATCTTGATCTCTGATGTTGTATTTTACAACATTTAATGCAGTTATTCAATTGGACCCTATATTAGTAAATGTCCTTGAATACAGGATGTGTCATCAGTATTCTTGTTTTTGAGGGTAGGTACCCTCACAAAAAAACATGCAGTAATCCTGGTCTCTATACTGCCTCCCACTGGTCAGCCTGATGGAGGGGAAAGGAACTGGTTGGAATAACGTGTTCCTTCCACACGCTACGTCCAACCAGGGAAATTCCCCCCTGCCGGGTAATAAGAAGCGGCTTGCTAGCTCCTCATGCATTGAAGGAGGCATGAGCTCAGTTCTGGGCTCTCCCTAGGCTGGCAGAGGGAGAGTAGCGCCCAGGATTACATAGGCAATTGGCAAATTGGCAAATGGGTTACAAAATCGTGGGATAAAATTAAAAAATATATATATATATTATGTATATATATTCTTGTTTTTGTTTTCCAGGAAAGACACAATCTGCACTGGTGCTGCTGTTTTTGATTATTGAAACCAGAAAATAAATCAGAAATTACTCAAGTCCTTCAGAAGTTTTCCACAAAATTTGTTAACTTTCTTACCCTTTACACTCAAGTAATTATTTGGATGACAGCTTCTACTTCTACTTGAGTCGTTATTAAAACTTTACAGTTTTTTGGCCACTCCACCCAGTTCTGTTTGTGGCGACTGAGCGATTGCTATTGTTGTTCTCCTCGCCTTGGGAAGTCCCTGTGGTGCACACGCAGCACGCAATCTGACAACAATTTTGGGAACTACGCGCGAGGCGGGGAATGTGTGAAAGAAAGAAAGAAAGAAAGCTATTTCACGACTCACCTTCCTTGGTCTCCCTCTGTTGTGTCCCTCTGGAGCGCAGCCCGTTCTCTTTCGGGCTCAATTGGTGGAAAGGGGTTTTGCTCTGGAGGGAGAAGGAAGGGAGTGCATGGCATTTCAGTACCTTTTCTGTTCCACTGCAGAGTTATGGCTTTAACAGGAAGTACAAATATATTAAGGACAATGGGGTCCCGATGCACACAGTCAATGTGTTTGAAAGTGTTCAGTCAGAATGCACTCTGTCATGGTACAGGATGAGACAATCACGGTGGACAATGAGGCGAGGATGCTTATGTGTTTGTCGTGACACAAGTACGTGCAATTTGTTAAAGAAAGATGTAGCCCCCTGGCCAGCCTTATTGTATATACTGTAGGGTCCAAATGTTAAACGTTGTTTGTTTATCAATATCTGCTCGGCCCTACAAAGTCAAAGTGCAGTAGCTACAGTAACTATACAAAAAAATCTAATCCAGGTTCAGTATCTACTGTAAGTCAGTGGGGGGTCCAAGGGGTCCCCAGCAAAATTAGTTAATAAAGCATCACAATAATTTTAACCCCTTTGTCCATATGTTATATGTTGGCTATTCAAAAATAGCAGATATAAAAGCTCATAGTGCGGCACCGAGTGCCGCACTATGAGCTTGTAGATCTGCTATTTTCCCCTAGTGAACAACACAAATCTTTGCTTCTGGGGGTTCCTGGCACAACAAATTTTCAGATGGCCAAATCTCCGTCCGTGGCCAAATATGTATCAATTTGGGGGTCCTTGACGTGAAAAAGTTTGAGAACCACTGCTGTAAGTGACGTTTCACTACTTGTAATCTGTTCATGAGGTAGGCTGTTTGTTTATTTGGCCTTTGAGACAAATAAATGTAGTGTTGTAGTACTCTGTAAGGGCAGCTCAGTGTCAGCAGTATATTAGGCAGGAGTAGAGAGGATTTGAAGTCTTTAAGTCTTACCTTTCTGTTGGGGGAATATTCATCCGTTGTACTTGGGTGTGTGTAGGGTGGGGGTGAATGGAAGAGAAGACAGAAATCAATCAAATTCTCAAACTATACAAGCATTAATCCAAATACTACACATTTTTAACCACTTAAGCCCTATCTTCGTCTTACGACAAACGGCAGGAATAGCTATATTATACAAGCTGCATAATATAGGCAGTTTACAAGCTCACAACGTGTTGCGTTGCGACGCATTGTGAGCTTGTAGATCGGCTATTTTTGATGAACATTCCCCCCAGAATAGGGATCCTATAGATTCCTCCTGAGTGGTTAAATATCCTGAAAGATTTGGGGAAAATCTTGAAAACGTTGCCTCAAAATAGGGACACCAGAGTCAATGTGGTTACATTCCAGTATCAAAGACCGCAGTGCCTTCTTGTCTATTATTATTATTATTAACGCTGCAGCGACGACAAGGTCCGGATGAGAGTGCTTTGTAGCTATTAGACCCTCCAATCTGAACCCGTCAATTAATCACTGCTGTTCTTATCAAGCCAGAGGCCCAGGACGGGCGTGATGGATGGTCCCTCTGGTGCATTAGCATCCCTCTGCACCTCTCTCTGCAACAATGGGCTGGTTGGGCTGGCACAGAGCCCACCCTGAGGGGGGGGGGGGGGTCTTTCCCACAAGCAAGTCACTCACTGATGAAACGTGTGGGGGATTGGGGAGGGGAGGGGGGGGCGTCATCTAATTTACTCTCATCCTCAAAAAGAAGCAGAGAAATGTGTTGAGCGTGAATGTCAATGAGCTGTGTGTGGTTGTATTATATAACGCTGGTATCAGGGCAGAGTACAGAGGAAGAGGGTGGTGGCTGACGGAGGTTTTTGGGGACAGGAGGAGGAAGGAGGGGGAACGTGAGAGAAAGAACAGAGGTGGATGTGTGGAGACTGTTGTCTTTTATTGGTGAAGCACTTTGAAAGTGAAAGTTATCATCATCTATAGTCACAGGTGGACAACAAACCGCTCTCTCCCCCTCCATAATATTCCTTCTTAAGCCCCATTTATACTTTGTTTAGCGGGCATGCACAAAGTACTGCGTCCTTGACCAGCTGTGAGCTTGTATATCAGCTATTTTGGGGGCGTGCAACACCGTCGTACAACGGATCATAAATGAGGCGTGTTGAGCTACTCCTCTGGTCACAGACTCTTTAATGGGTTTAAAATCACATTGGCTTAATGGTCGACTGGGCTTGTTTTTCTCTAGATTAGAAAAAGAAAAGCTTGACTTTAATAGCCAGTCCCGCTTGGCAGCAGGTTGCCAGAGAAGTCCCAGCCTCCTGCTGTCCTGTTTGACCCGGCTGAGAGAAACTAATACATAGTACGCGCTTTCTGCCGGTAATACTCACACTCTGTAGTGACACCCATGTCCACCGCACTAAGAGAGAGAGGGTGCTGGGGATGTACAACTGGCACCTCCAGACTCTGACACAAAAAGTTGGATATATGGAGATAAGAGGTTTCTGCCCGACAGCAACGATATATATATAGCTGCAGCATTGTCAGGAGAAATGATCTGTGTTGGCCTTTAATGGGAGGCAGGCAGGCTGGCTGAATGGAGGATGGTTCTGGGAGACAGCTATGATCAGGGGGGCTCTGAACAAAGGGGTGTGTGTAGGGGGGGTGTGTGTAGGGGGGGTGTGGCTGTGGGGCGTGGTCGTTGTGTCTGGAGACTGGCCTGACAGAAGGCCTGGGTTGTTTACACACAGAGGTCACAGTGCGAGGCGGTGCTTATCTTCATTAAGCCTTGATTCAACAAGAATCGGTACAAACACGGAGAAGGACACCAAACCAGCTGGACGGCCTTACAGTAAGAAAGATTATTTGGTTGAGTCTAATGTTGTCGGGAAATGTACATTCTAATCCCGGCCCACCGACCGTGAAGAGCACCACGGAGACTCCCTATGATCACCACTACAATGTAAGCAACATCACAGCTGATTTCAAACGCGACGGAAGCGCCCGACAAGGTCCGGACCACAACATGCAGACAAATAACTTTGTTTGGCAACGGCCCACCTCACCTGATAAGAAAGAACCCCAGCAAAGAGCTGGAGAAACAAGGATGGATTATTTGTCCCGGTTAACGTCTGTGCTGGCTCCAAATCCTGCATTCTCAAGCAGACCACCGCCTGAAGGAATGTGGGTGACGAGACAAGGGCTTCCCCAACAGCAGCGTCATCAAGAGGATTTCCTCCTGCGACACACGGGCCCAAGACAACCACAGGGTTTCTCTCAGAGGGAAACACAGGAAAACAGTGTTTTTCCCCCTGTTTCTGCCATCTCCTGGCACCACCGCTTAACGTCGACGCGGGACAACAGCTTCACCCCTCCCCCACCCCCCCCTCCTCCTCCACCACCACCACCACCAGTGGATACCAGGACAACCGCATAGTATCCCACCAAGAGGAATGCTGGGAAACGGAGTTCCTTTCCCTGTTTTCCAAGCGGTCACTGGTCATCTACATGGTTTTCCATTGTGGGATCGGCGTGGAAACTTCTGCCTCACCCCTCCCCCACCCCCCTCCCCCACTGCCCTGCTGCAATCACAAAGCCCCCACCCCCCTCCCCCGATCATACCCCCCCTCCCCCCCTCCCCCCACCCCATCCCCCACAGCAGGACAGAGGAAGGTCTGGCAGTCCCCCCTGCAGAGACCACGAAACCAGCTGATCAGGTTTTAACCCAAACCCCCCTACCCCCCCGCCCATCAGCGACCCCCCCCACCGACCTCCCAGAGCCTGTAAGGGACAATGGTTACTACTCAACTGAAGACATGGATGGCCTTTTTTCTACTAGAGGTACTCACATTGTTCACTTGAATGTTAACAGTCTTAAAAACCCTGAAAAAATGTCTGAACTGAGATCCATGTTTGGAAGTGGCAAGGTAGACATTATTTCATTCTCAGAAACTAAGTTGGATAATTCCATCAAAGACTTTGAGATTGAAATAAAGGGCTACAATGTCATCAGAAAAGACAGAAATCTCTCTGGGGGTGGGGTTTGCATCTATGTGAGATCAGACATTATTTACGATGTGATCCCAGATATGGATAACAACCCCACTGAATCGGTCTGGGTCAAAATTTTATACCCACATGCAAAACCACTGATAATTGGCGCCATCTACAGACCCCCAGATCAAAATGCTTTTTATGACTTGATTGAGGATCATGTGGCGGGTTTAGGAAACTCTGAGACGGTTTTAATTGGTGACTTTAACACCTGTGTTCTGAAGAAAGACTCAGCTACCTTTAAGTCCCTCAGAAAGTTCTGTGACCTGCACAGCTTTACCCAGCTGATAAAGCATTTTACAAGGGTAGGCATTGCTTCTCAATCAATCATAGACCTAGTGTTGACAACGGACCAATCCAGAATTTCCAAGAGTGGAGTGATTGAGTGTAGCTTAAGTGATCACAATATCATTTTCTGCACACGGAAGATTCACGGACCTGGAGCTTATTGTCACAGGACAATCAGCTGCAGGTCTATGAAACACTACTCAAGTGATCTTCTAACAACAGCTCTTGGAAAAATGGACTGGTCCCATGTCCTAAATTGCACCTCTGTGGAGGAGTCCTGGTCCTGTTTCAAAAAAGCTTTTTTGTGTGTACTTGATAACATCGCACCCACAAAGGTGGTGAGGGTCAAAGCTAGCACAGAACCTTGGATGAAGGGTGACATTTTGAATGCCATCAAACTCAGGAACAAAAGCTACTCCGAGCTCAGGAAAAACAAAAGTGAGCAGCTACTTGAAAAGTGCAGAAATCTACGAAATGTAGTTACTAAATTGATCAGAAATGCCAAAAAGAATTTCTTAAATGAGAACATAGAGGCAAACAAAAGCCACCCACAAAAACTGTGGGAGGCACTAAAACAATTAGGCTGCAACGGAAAGATTCAGACTAAATCTACAAACATTTGCATTATTTCAAGTGGCTCGCTCACTACCGACAAGCAATTGGTAGCGGACTGTTTTAACAGTTTCTTCACCACAGTTGCAACCCAGTTGGTAAGCAAACTCCCTCAGCATTCAGGTCTGTATGGCCCCGACCACATTCAAGCTCACTATGAGAAACTAGGGGCTAAAAAAGATTCCTTCTTTTTCAAACCTGTATTGACTGTTGATGTGCAAAACAAACTCCTCGCCCTACAGCCAAACAAGGCCACCGGCCTTGACAACATCCCCACCAGATTCCTCAGAGACGCAGCGGTCTCCATTGCTCCCATAGTAGCCCACATTACAAACTTATCCATCAGTCAGTGTCACGTCCCACAAGAATTCAAGTTGGCAAGAGTAATCCCTCTATTTAAAAAAGGAAGCAAACTAGATCCTGGCAACTATAGGCCTGTTTCCATCCTTTGTTCCATCTCAAAGGTTATAGAGCGATCAATCCAAGAACAAATCAACAGCTACCTCAGCGAGCGTAAACTGTTGTTTGAATTCCAATCAGGCTTCAGAACATCCCACTCCACTGACACATGCCTACTATATTTGACCGACTACATCAAACGTGAGGTAGACTCGGGCAAATACTGTGGCATGGTCATGCTGGACCTCCAAAAGGCGTTTGACACTGTAAACCACGCAATTCTACTTGATAAGCTGAGGGCGATTGGTTTTGATTGCACATCACTAAATTGGATGAGATCTTACTTGGAGGGTAGAGAACAAGTGGTTGACATCAACGGAACCATGTCCTCATCCCTCCCGGTGAGCTGCGGGGTTCCTCAAGGCAGCATTCTAGGGCCGTTACTGTTCCTTCTATACATTAACGACATGAATGCTGCCTGTAACTGCAAACTGTTCCTGTTCGCTGATGACTCGGCACTCCTGATCTCGGGTGAGGACAAGTTGCAAGTTGAGGAAGCTCTCAGCTCTGAACTCTCAAAAATCCGTACCTGGCTTACCGATAACAAACTGTCTCTACACCTTGGGAAAACTGAATCCATCCTATTTGGGACCAAACATTCCCTCAGTAAAATGAAGGTAAATGACTTCAAGGTCAAAGTCGATGACACAATCATCACTAGCAAAGAAGAGATTACCTATTTGGGATGTATTCTGGACAAATACCTGTCAGGTGAAAGCATGGCAACAAAGGTGGTCAAAGGAGTAAACCAGAGAACCAGATTTATGGGCAGAGTTTCCTCTTTTGTCAACCCTCAGGCCCTCAGGACCCTCTCAGGGGCCCTGATTCAGCCCCTTTTTGACTATGCTAGCTCCTCTTGGTACTCCAACACCTCAGTGTCACTGCAGACTAAGCTTCAAACCTCCCAAAACAAACTGATCCGACTACTTCTCGGACTGGGGCCCATGACCCACCTCTCTCCCATTCACTTTGCCAGCCTAGGCTGGCTCAGGGTGGAAGACAGGGTTAAACAACTAAAAATGGGTCTGGTCTTCAAAATTGTAAATGCAGATTTGCCCGATATGCCCCCTATACCCGCATATCTGTATAAATACCTCGAAAAAGTTAGTGACACCCACAGCCACGAAACTAGAGGGAGCGTAAACAACAATCTGGTACCACCCACCCATAAAACAAACATGGGCAAATTCTCCTTCTATAGCACAGCCACCAAGGAATGGAATAGTCTAACCCCATCCCTCAAAAAATGCAGTTCGCTGGGCTCATTCAAAACTGCCCTAAAAACCCATCTTTCTGGAGGCCGAAAGAGGAGCTAGTACCAGTTTCCCTGTAGACAGACGACCCCCCCCCCCCTCCTCTTTTTGTATTTCCTCATGCTTTTTTTGTATATAATTTTTTATTTTTCCATGCTTCCCCCCCCCCTTTCTTTTTGTACATATATTTTTAAATGCTTTTTTTGTACATAGTGGTACTTTTTCTGTATTATCTGTATTTTCATGTTGATTTTTGAACTGTTTGGTTGCTACTATATATGTCTATGAAATTAACTCAAGGACCCCAACGGAAACAAGTCCGCAAGGACTTTTTTGGCCGGACCTTTTAGACAAAAGCATTATAAATGTAACTGTGTTGTTTTACATTCTTTTGCCTAATAAAAATTTCAATCAATCAATCAATCAGAACGTCTAGCGGAGCACAGGCCCCTGTGTGTGTGTGTGTGTGTGTGTGTGTGTGTGTGTGTGTGTGTGTGTGTGTGTGTGTGTGTGTGTGTGTGTGTGTGTGTGTGTGTGTGTGTGTGTGTGTGTGTGTGTGTGTGTGTGTGTGTGTGTGCGTGCGTGCGTGCGTGCGTGCGCTGTGGAGTGTCGCTTGGGGCCCGAGCTGACTGGCGTCTCCACCAAGGCGAGCAGAGGGCTGAGGAGAGGTTTCAGCACCAGAGACAGTGCAGAGCACTTGGGCAAGTAGTGGAAGGAAGGTATGTGCCTGTTTTCTAGCCTGGTAAACCCCCATCCCTCTGGAAATCTCATTTGCATTTGATTTCAGGAAGGAGTCTGGTCTACAGCCTGTGTGGGCAATTTGGGAGCTGGGCTGGATGCGAACAGGCCTTTTGCATGTAGTTTAAGCGCAAGGGGGCGGGGCCGCGGGTGGGGAGAGAGCCTGGCGACGCGAGCTATGTTAGTGCACTGAGTGGCAGTTGGGGCAAAC
The DNA here is from genome assembly GCF_963280865.1 of Gymnoscopelus braueri. Classification (NCBI taxonomy): domain Eukaryota; kingdom Metazoa; phylum Chordata; class Actinopteri; order Myctophiformes; family Myctophidae; genus Gymnoscopelus; species Gymnoscopelus braueri. Next base: position 11,909,913 of record NC_137605.1, read on the forward strand.
GCAGTCCCCACAACATCATTTACGATTCTGTGCCTATCGGTACATAACTCGGACGGCGCTTAGTCGACTAGCAGACCATCGGCCGGTCGTCGCAGGCACTCGCGCCTGGAGGCGCTCGGGCGCGACTCCTCGGCCTCAAGGTCTGCTGAGTCGGCGCGCCTCCGTCATGGTCCAAAACTATACTTTTTTCGGCGAAAAAAGTAGTCTGCGGTTGTTTGAAAAATCGTAAATGATGTTGTGGGGACTGCGTTTGCCCCAACTGCCACTCAGTGCACTAACATAGCTCGCGTCGCCAGGCTCTCTCCCCACCCACCACCCGCGGCCCCGCCCCCTTGCGCTTAAACTACATGCAAAAAGCCTGTTCGCGGGCTGGATTAGTACAGTTGACTGACAACCCCTTCAGCCAATCAGCAGCTCATTTTCCCCATCCCCAGCCAAGTATGACGCAAGGGGACTTTTGAAGGGGCAATGCCGAAAATAGGTTGCTTTATTTGGATACATACGTGTCACTGCCCGCCCCTGCCGGTTCTCTGAATTTTTTTATTGTTTTTAAATAGGCTCTGTCATGATTAATTGACCACATATATGAAGTTAAACAACTAAATTCTATCCAAACGATATCTTAAAAGTAAATTCCGTGCCTCAAAGAAGTTTGAGAGCGTTTTAAAGTTTTAAAACCAAAACCAAAAATAGCGATAGACAAGATGGCGGCCCGTTCCATTTTTTCCGGCTACACTCGGTTCCATTCGGTTTCACTCGAACTCGCCACCTGATTGGCCAACCTTCGCTGTCAATCACAGAACATTGAGCGAGGACGCTGATATATAGGACAGTTCATGTTATGAACTGTGGAGAAGCGCCCAGACAAGCCTGTAGGCCAGACTCCAAAACAAATGGAAATTAGTTTTCCGGAGGGAGGGGTTTACCAGGCTACCTGTTTTCATCCTCACTCAACTTGATATGATGACACCTCAGGTCTGATTGCTAGAGTGGTGACAGCCTGGTCTGATCAGCCCAACCCTATAAATGTTTGCTGAACCTCTCCTCAGATGAAACTCACTCCCTTGGTGAATGGACGCAGGCTCGGGCGGTAAGCTAAAACACACTCCAACATTTGTCCTTATATGGCTTGTTAAGACTGAATAAGACTAATTATGGTTTCTACTCTCTTTCTAGGCACCATAGGCACTTCATGGACTAGAAAAAGTGTTATTGAAATATCCCAATCCGGGAGGAATTCATGTTATTATTTTCCCCTACCTACCTTTGTTAAAGTTTCCCACCAATAAAAGACTGCTGTTTATGCAAATCAAGTGACTCTGTGGTTGGTTTTGGTCAGCACTCCTCACAGCGCGCACACTAATAGACCAATTATTTGTTTACCAACATTGAGACTGGACGCACAGGTGATTGTTTCACGCAATCAATTCTCAACCTGTTGTTTTGGGGTGCGCTGGTTTCAGCACACCCCAACCCCCTCATGTGTGTTGGCTAGTGAGGCGTCCTAGCGAGACCTCAGACCTGACAGAATGGGTTTCATTGAGGGCATACTGGTTCTTATCAGTGTGACGTCGTCTGTTAAGGGGTCTATACAGGCAGATAGCTGTCTGACGGGACGCTGTGAGGAACCAATGGGAGGGGAGAATGGTGGAACATTCCACCAGGTCTGTGGCAGACTGCTGTGGGTGTACTGTATACACCACTGGTGTACGACTATACAAAAAACGATCACACACAAACAAAGCAGATCTACGAGCTCACAACGCGCCAACACTCTGTGAGCTTGTAGATCGGCTATTTACAGGTGTGCCTTGAATATTTGGACTGTGAATTGGTGTGTAATTTTTTGTTGTTGAAAACCATTGGTTACATAAGTGTTCTACTACGACTCTACTACGTCTTTTAAAGTGATCGGTGGGTGGATCGTTGTGAAGAATAATATTCTATGATTTTTCAAAGGTTAGTGAAAACGCTCGGAATCGCTGGCAAGGGCAGCTATAGAGCGTGCCAAAAATCCTGAAGGGGGCGTCAACAAGTGTCTTTTGGCAGCTGCGGACATCTTTAAGGGGTAAAAACCAGGTTGACTTAACATTGCCCAATGCCACGCCCAATGCCATGCCCCCCGTGGTGACGACACGTTGGCACGCTCTATAGACAATGTTTTAACTCTGGCGGTTAATGTTAATATGTTGGTGTGGAAACTCTATATTTTAGTTCCGCATTAAAAAAAAAATGATTCAGTTCATTCGGTACGGACCGTTCGGTTTGGTACGGGGCCATTCGGTTTGGTACACCGATGTGGTTTGGTACTTTACACCCCTACTAGGAAGAGTTTTTTTCTCCAGTGTGGATACGCTCCTGGTGCGTCTTTAGAGAGCCGACCGACTGAAGCTTCTGTCACACCGTTTACAGTCGAAAGGTTTTTCTCCCGTGTGGACACGCTGATGTCTTAGGTGATCTAAGTGACTGAAACTCTTGCCACACTGTTTACAATAGAAAGGTTTCTCTCCAGTGTGAATACGCTGGTGTCTTCTCAGGTGAGCTAACTGACTGAAACTCTTGCCGCACTGTTTACAGTGGTAAGGTTTTTCTCCTGTGTGAATACGCTGGTGTATCTTCAATTCACCTGACTGACTGAAACTCTTAAAACACTGTTTACAGTGGAAAGGTTTTTCTCCAGTGTGGATACTCTGGTGTGTCTTCAGGCTACCAGATTGACTGAAACTCTTGTTACACAGTTTGCAGTGGTAAGGTTTTTCTCCTGTGTGAATATGCTGGTGTTCCTTCAAGTTACCTAAGTGACTGAAACTCTTGAAACACAGTTTGCAGTGGTAGGGTTTTTCTCCTGTGTGAATACGCTGGTGTATCTTCAAGGCACCTGACCGACTGAAACTCTTGAAACACAGTTTACAGTGGAAAGGTTTCTCTCCTGTGTGAATACGCTGGTGTATCTTCAAGTCACCTGACTGACTGAAACTCTTGCCACACTGTTTACAGTGGAAAGGTTTTTCTCCCGTGTGAATACGCTGGTGTATCTTCAAGTCACCTGACTGACTGAAACTCTTAAAACACTGTTTACAGTGGAAAGGTTTTTCTCCAGTGTGGATACTCTGGTGTGTCTTCAGGTTACCACTGAAACTCTTGCCACACTGTTTACAGTGGAAAGGTTTTTCTCCTGTGTGAATATGCTGGTGTTTCTTCAAGTTACCTAAGTGACTGAAACTCTTGAAACACAGTTTGCAGTGGTAGGGTTTTTCTCCTGTGTGAATACGCTGGTGTTTCTTCAAGTCACTTGACTGACTGAAGCTCTTGAAACACAGTTTACAGTGGAAAGGTTTTTCTCCAGTGTGGATACTCAGGTGTATCTTCAGGCTACCAGAGTGACTGAAACTCTTGCCACACTGTTTACAGTGGAAAGGTTTTTCTCCTGTGTGAATATGCTGGTGTATCTTCAAGTCACCTGACTGACTGAAACTCTTGAAACACAGTTTACAGTGGAAAGGTTTTTCTCCAGTGTGGACACGCTGGTGTATCTTCAGGTTACCAGAGCCACTGAAACTCTTGTCACATTGTTTACAGATGTGAGTTTTCTTTCCTGTGTCAGTCAGATGACGTCTCTTTACTTCCGATTGCGTTAAAGTCTTGGTAGACTGTTGACTACTCGGTCTTGATTCTTCTGAGTTTCCTTGCTGCTGGCTCGTTGTGGGGAACAGTGGGTTCATTGTCAAAGAGGCTGCTATGCATGGGCTGTAATGGTCCAACAATGTAACTAATGATGTGTGACCTTACGATCCAGGATTGGCTCAGGGCAATTACCAGCTGAATATCAAGTGTATGGATCTCTGCTTGAATAGTTCCTTTGGTAGATGGTAAAGTCTTCCTCAATGTCTCTCTCCATGTGTGTCATTCACACGGTGCAGTCTGGTTTTAAGCCGAGCTGATTCAAAGCTCACGTCATCATTATGTTGTCACTATGATGTCAGCCATGCCCAAATATGGAGTTCCATGTCATTTACTGAGATAAATTAAATCGGTGGGTGGATCGTTGTGAAGAATAATATTCTAAGATTTTTCAAAGGTTATTGAAAACGCTCGGAATCGCTGGCAAGGGCAGCTATAAACAATGTTTTAACTCTGGCAGTTAATGTTAATAAGTTGGTGTGGAAAAATAAAGATTTGGTTCATTCAGTACGGACCGTTCGGTTTGGTACACCGATGTGGTTTGGTACTTTACACCCCTACTAGGAGGAGGTTCTTTCTCCAGTGTGGATACGCTCCTGGTGCATCTTTAGAGAGTCGACAAACTGAAGCTTCTGTCACACCGTTTACAGTCGAAAGGTTTTTCTCCCGTGTGGACACGCTGATGTCTTCTCAGGTGAACTAACTGACTGAAACTCTTGCCACACTGTTTACAATAGAAAGGTTTTTCTCCAGTGTGAATTCGCTGGTGTCTCTGTAGTTTACCTATCTCATTGAAACTCTAGCTACACTGTTTACAGTGGTAAGGTTTTTCTCCTGTGTGAATACGCTGGTGTTTCTTCAGGTCACCTAAGTGACTGAAACTCTTGTTACACAGTTTGCAGTGGTAAGGTTTTTCTCCTGTGTGAATACGCTGGTGTTTCTTCAAGTCACCTAAGTGACTGAAACTCTTGTTACACAGTTCGCAGTGGTAGGGTTTTTCTCCTGTGTGAATACGCAAGTGTTTCTTGAAGTTACCTGACTGACTGAAACTCTTGCCACACAGTTTTCAGTGGTAGGGTTTTTTTCCTGTGTGAATACACTGGTGTATCTTCAAGTCACCTGACTGACTGAAACTTTTGTCACACAGTTTAAAGGTTTTTCTCCAATGTGAATACGCTGGTGTCTCTGTAGTTTACCTAACTCATTGAAACTCTTGCCACACTGTTTACAGTGGTAAGGTTTTTCTCCTGTGTGAATACGCTGGTGTCTCTTAAAGTCACCTAAGTGACTGAAACTCTTGTTACACCGTTTACAGTGGAAAGGTTTTTCTCCCGTGTGGACACGCTGATGTCTTCTCAGGTTTTCTAACAAACTGAAACTCTTGTCACACAGTTTACAATAGAAAGGTTTTTCTCCAGTGTGAATACGCTGGTGTCTCTGTAGTTTACCTATCTCATTGAAATTCTTGCCACACTGTTTACAGTGGTAAGGTTTTTCTCCTGTGTGAATACGCTGGTGTTTCTTCAAGTCACCTGACTGACTGAAACTGTTAAAACACTGTTTACAGTGGAAAGGTTTTTCTCCAGTGTGGATACTCTGGTGTGTCTTCAGGTTACCAGAGCGACTGAAATTCTTGTTACACAGTTTCCAGTGGTAAGGTTTTTCTCCTGTGTGAATATGCTGGTGTTTCCTCAAGTTACCTAAGTGACTGAAACTCTTGAAACACAGTTTGCAGTGGTAGGGTTTTTCTCCTGTGTGAATACGCTGGTGTATCTTCAAGTCACCTGACTGACTGAAACTCTTGCCACACTGTTTACAGTGGAAAGGTTTCTCTCCTGTGTGAATACGCTGGTGTATCTTCAAGTCACCTGACTGACTGAAACTCTTGCCACACTGTTTACAGTGGAAAGGTTTTTTTCCAGTGTGGATACTCTGGTGTGTCTTCAGGTTACCAGAGTGACTGAAACTCTTGTCACATTGTTTACAGATGTGAGTTTTCTTTCCTGTGTCAGTCAGATGACGTCTCTTTACTTCCGATTGCGTTAAAGTCTTGGTAGACTGTTGACTACTCAGTCTTGATTCTTCTGAGTTTCCTTGCTGCTGGCTGGTTGTTGGGAACAGTGGGTTCATTGTCAAAGAGGCTGCTATTCATGGGCTGTAATGGTCCAAGAATGTAACCAGTGATGTGTGACAATACAGGATTGGCTCAGGGCAATTACCAGCTGAATATCAAGTGTATGGATCTCTGCTGGAATAGTTCCTCTGTAGATGGTGACGGCTTCCTCAATGTCTCTCTCCATGTGTGTCATTCACACGGTGCAGTCTGGTTTTAAGCCAAGCTTATTCAAAGCTCACCTCATCATTATGTTGTCACTATGATGTCAGCCATGCCCAACTATGGAGTTCCATGTCATTTACTGAGCTAAAGTTTCAGGCCAATAAAGCTCAATTGTCTTCCAGTATGAAATTAAGTTCTAACGTGAAAAAAATTACACAGTCATAATTTATACCAGCTCGTGGCAAGCTAAACAATAACAACTGCAGTATTAACTCATTCAGTGCCAATGAGTGTAATGGTGACTCTCCACCAAACAGACTACTTCAGACTGGTAGTCTGTTGGCAAAAGTTGGCATTTAGTTCAGCACAAGTAGTCGGCCATTGCGCACATTGTTGTGCTAATGCCTTCACTGGCCTGCAAGATCTTGCCACTGTTGCCAGGTCTGCTTAATATAAGCGACTTTGGGTTTGTTTTCCTATAAAGTCGCTTGTTAATATTCATAGTTGCAGGTCTCTTTTGTCTGGGCTTGTTTCTGAAGTGTAGTTGCTTATTTGGGCTTGCTTTCAAGATTCTTTTTGAAAATAGCTGATCTAATAGGGCTCAAGTGGTGAAACTGGTCACTTATTTTGGGCTTGTTTTCATAGACCTGGTCGCTTGTTTCACTCACCGAATCTGGCAACAAAACACACATAGCATTTTTAGCACTAGTCTAGTCGGGACCGACCGAGCAAGTTCAGTTTCTCATCGACGGGTCGATAGAGGTCCAGACCCGACAGAACGACGCTATCCGACAACAATTTGTTGGCAACAGACTCTTCCCAACGCTGAGTCGGCCCGAAATCGGTGCTGTGGAGAGCTGCCTTAACACGTACACTTTTTTCCCAAAGCCCACAGTGCCAATGACGTGTAACACGTCAAAACGGGTGTTTCCAGTGTTTACGCTAGATGGCGCTCTTCGCCAACCTATGAATGATCCTATGACTTCCGGAGAAGAGTATACCCGGAAGTAACGTGATCACAGCAAACCCAGACCCGTCCGATATGTTAAAGGATTTAGAAAAATTAAATTGTCTCTGCTTTTTTTGTTGTTGGCGAGAACAAGCTATATTCAACAGCCAATAATTAAAGAACGGAGGGTCGCGGTGACACGCTTTTTCCCCCCGGCTTTTGCGACACTCGATGTGTTGATCGTCCTGGTGCGAAATATTCTGTGGCTCTTGAAAGGGTTAGTAAAAATGCTCAAAAATGCTGGCACTGGCTGCAGACTGTTCTGAAAAACTGGCAGTGAATGAGTCAATTAAGAAATGGGAATACTTTTCCCAATACTGCCTACAGTATACAAGTGCCTTTTTAGCTGCCACATGATGTGTCTGTGTCTCAGTTCAAGCCTTTGCTGGGTCTGGGATGGACCAGGATGAACCCAATATGACGTCTCTGTTCCAACTCGCTCCGTCACTGTTGCGAACGTTCAGGGCATACTTGCCAGCACTGGCCTATATATGGATATCCCCATAAATGGAGACCATCGACCTACGAAGTCGTCATAGAGACCGAAGACGTGCGATAGATACGGGGTCTGACATCAGCGAACCCTTCTCAGAGACTCCATATATGGAGATGGCCGTCACGTCCAGGACTAACGTCATGGTCCCATATTTGGGCATAACTGACATGGGCAGGCACAGTCAGCAGCATAAAGGTCGCTGGATGCCCTGGTTAAGGGAGTGTCCTCGGCGACGCTCGAAGAGCATCTTCACTCTCTACAGAGTACCAGGAGATTAGCTGGCCTTACAACCCAGTTAATCACGGATGGCATATTCAGGACAACTAGCTGGCCTTACAACCCAGCTAGGCCTTCACAGTGGCTCTTGAGCCCGGTTCTAAACGACCAGCCGATTATCTGTATTACAGTCACCATGTATGTTCCACGGACAGTGTTGCCAGATTCTGTGAGAGAAACAAGCAACCAGGTCTAGGAAAAACAGCCCAAAAGAATCGACTATGGGCCACATGAGCACTTTAACATATACATCAGCTATTTGAAAATAGCAGATCTACAAGCTCACAACGCGTCGCGATGCGACGCGTTGTGAGCTTGTAGATCGTCTATTTTCAAATAAAATCTTGCGGGGAAATTATAATAAGAAGATCTGGCAACCCTGTCCACGGACACGAGAAGCAATTCCCTGACCTTCATGGGTCCTTACATAACAACGCCAGAACTCCCCAATTAGACTTAATCGATGAAAGGCATCCATTGACGGGATGGAAATCCTAAATACTGGGACACAAAGGAGGGTCTCTCTCTCTCTCTCATCTCACTTGGACCCATTCTGTTGTGGATTCTCACATTCTCCCAGCATGCCCGTCTGCACAGCCACGTTTCCTGTTTACGGCGCTGCAGAGAGATCTCTTTGCTTCTGGGCGTTCTACATGTCTTCTAAATCCTAAACAGTTTTTTTTTAAAAACGTATATTGCTATAAGTGGTTCTCAAAAATTATATGCATTTGGCGGTGGACCCCCCCATCTCAAAATATTTTGTTTCAGGGACCCCCAGAAGTTGTAACAGAGTTTAAAATGTTCGCTTTAAAATACATATATATTCAAAGAAGTTTTTTCAAAAATAGCCAAAGAAATCAAAAAATGACACACAGATACGTTCCCGGTCTTAATGGGTTAAAAATATACATAATCCCCCCCGTGTTCTGCATTATATTATGTACCTACATGAATTATTCCTTATAATAGGAGAACACGTCAGCTGTCATCCATCAATTTAACTCTGAGAGACAAAAAAATCTAAAACTAAAACAAATGAACAGAAGAAATGGAAACCATTTGGCTCAATTATCTCATAATTAAAGGTGCTGTAAGTGTTTCTTTGTTTTGTTCAAATTAAGTTTTAAATAGCTCCATATTCCCACAGCAATCATTTTTCATTCAGTGTTTGTCCAACAACAGGAGTTTTCCCGTCTATCCAGCTCCCTAGTAAACAAGAAACTTCATTTTCAGGTTGGGATACCAATTTCATCCAATTGGGAGATAAACAAGTGATCAAACAAATGAAGATATGGAAGATAAACTGTAAAGATACATTATCTTTATGGGATTCTCTCTCTTCAACACCTTTAGGCACTCAGCATGTGTATCTGTGTGTGTGTGTGTGTGTGTGTGTGTGTGTGTGTGTGTGTGTGTGTGTGTGTGTGTGTGTGTGTGTGTGGTCACTCACTGGCTGCGCTGCAGTCGTATCAGGGTGTGCAGCTCCCTGACATCCTGCTCCAGACCAGGGTGTTGGTCCAGGTCATCCAGCACGTAGCGGTACAGCGTCTGCAACCAGGAAAGACGTGTCACTTCTCCTGGAAAGCTGTTTCCCGTCACCAGTGGTGGAAAGTAACTAAGTACTGTACTTAAGTACAATTTTGAGGTATTTGTACTTTACTTGAGTATTTCCAATTTCCAATACTTTTACTTCTACTCCACACTCCACTACAATTATTTGAAAACTTTAGTTACTAGTTACTTTGTAGATTTTGATTATTATTACAAAACATACATTAACCACTTCAGCCTATATACTTTTCGGCCATTTGAAAATAGCCGATCATCTACAAGCTCACAATGCGTCGCAATGCAACGCATTGTGAGCTTGTAGATCTGCCATTTTCAAAAGATTTTTACACATTTGAAAACTTGAAACGGGACATTCTGCATAATGGGTGCTTTTACTTTTGGTACTTTAAAGGGGAAATCCACCCATTTTCAATATTTAACTATGTCATTAATATAGCATAAAGGAGTTGTGTGGAAATAATAAAAAAAAAAAAAAAAAATTAACATTGCAAAAAAATGTAACATTGCAAAAAAATTAACATTGCAAATTACACCATGATGACTCATCATGGTGTAATTTGCAATGTTAATTTTTTTGCAATGTTAATTTTTTTTAAAATTTTTTCTTATTTCCACACAACTCCTTTATGCTATATTAATGACATAGTTAAATATTGAAAATGGGTGGATTTCCCCTTTAAGTACATTTGATGCCAATACTTTTGTACTTTTACTCAAGTACATTTTGAATTCCTGACTTTTACTTGTTACAGAGTATTTCTTTATTGCAGTATTGATACTTTTACTTAAGCAAAAATGTGAGTACTTTTTCCACCACTGCCCGTCACACCCTGCTCCTCTCATCACACCCTGCTGCTCCCATGCCACGCCGCCATGCCTCCCATTCCCACCTCTGCCCTGTGCTGGCTTTTTTTGGCTTTTTTTTTTTACCCCCTTTTCTCCCCAATGTAGTCGTTATGCCAATTAATTCCTCCCCACACACACTTCCTGTGTTGTCACTGTTGTTGTATCCTACTGACTCACCTACCTGTGAGGAGCCCCCACCGGTAGGACAGCCTGATCTCCAGAGAATACCGTAACATTGCACGGAACGAGTGCACTTCATTCCGTGGATAGTCGCCTCGGAACTCCCAAATTGCGTGCATATGTACGGCGAGTCCCACGGTGGGCGTAACCAGTCGCAACACGGAAAAACCCGGAAGCAGAGCAGTCCGCACAATAACATTTACGATTCTGTGCCTATCGGTACATAACTCAAACGGCGCTGAGTAGGCACAGGCGAATGTCACACCGTTCAGGACGCCTTAGCTCCCTCGGTGGTCCTTCACGGGGTGACAATTCGCCTGTGACTGCGCGCCTCCGAAATGGTTTTGTCACAAAGGGAGCGCCGTACCATATGCACGCAATTCGGGAGTTCCGAGGCGGCTATCCACGGAATGAAGTGCACTCGTTCCGTGCAATGTTACGGTAATCTCTGGAGATCGGGTTGGGTAGGACGTAGAGCCTTCGTCCTACTCCTCCCGCCTAGACTGCCCTAGTGTGGCTCATATCTGGCATAGAGGGGCGGGTTTAACGTCTCCGGAGAGAGAATGCGTGTGATCCCATTGGTTCACCGATCTGTCCGTCAGCCCCCGCCCCGTCAAACACAACATTTGGAGCGACGCCCACTGCACTCTGGTTGGTTGGGGAAATGAAACACTTCCTATGCCCGGAACACCGACTCGCTGGTCCAGGCTTATATTTTTTAGCAAAACTAAAAAATAAAAGCCCGGAGATCGAGGCTACCTCCCTCCCAACTCCCCACTGACAGGTGCCGCCCGTAGGAGCACATACAGTGACTATTATCACTACTATCACCCTCCTCCCCGCCCGGCTTCCCTCCCCCTGAACACAGGACAATTGTGTTTGTGTAGACGCACGACAAAGCCGGATGCACGGCGGTGGATTCGAACCCACAACCTCTGCTTGCGGTGGGTCGTTCTTTCTGTCTGTCTGTCTGTCTGTCTGTCTGTCTGTCTGCAGTGGTGGAAAAAGTACTCACATGTTTTACTTAAGTAAAAGTATCAATACCACAATGCAGAAATACTCGGTTACAAGTAAAAGTCTGCAGTTCAAAAGTAGAAAGTACTCATTATGCAGAATGTCCCATTTCACAAATTTTTAAATGTATATATAATTTTTGAAAATAGCAGATCTACAGTACAAGCTCACAATGCGTCACACGCATTGTGAGCTATTTTCAAATGGCCTATTGCGGCTATTTTCAAATGGCCAAAATGTATACAGAGCTAAAGTGGTTAATGTGTGTTTTTTAATAATAATCTACAAAGTAACTAGTAACTAAAGTTTTCAAATAATTGTAGTGGAGTAAAAGTACAATATTTGCCTCTGAGATGTAGCGGAGTAGAAGTAAAAGTACAGACAATTGGAAATACTCCATTAAAGTAAAAAATACCACAACATTTTACTTAAGTACAGTGCTTGAGTAAATGTACTTAGTTACTTTACACCACTGTCTGTCTATCTGTCTGTCTGTCTGTCTGTCTGTCTGTCTGTCTGTCTGTCTGTCTGTCTGTCTGTCTGTCTGTCTGTCCTCCATACCTTCATGAACATCTTGACGTGCTCATCATCTCTCATGAAGTCCCTCCGCAGGGCGCTCCACTGTGACACCAGGTGCAGGACTTTGCGTTTCCTGTCCAGAGCGTCCTTCCCGTCCTCCTTCCCTCGCCGTCGCTTGGTGACATAGGTGGCCGTCGGTTAAGGTTCCAGTAACTGACTGTCTGAGAGGGAGTTACCTTTTATAGCAGAACAGTACTGACTGTCTGAGAGGGAGTCACATTTTATATCAGAACAGTACTGACTGTCTGAGAGGGAGTCACATTTTATATCAGAACAGTACTGACTGTCTGAGAGGGAGTCATGTTTTATATCAGAACAGTACTGACTGTCTGAGAGGGAATCACCTTTTAAAGGAGAATCTCAGCGTTCTTGGTAACTGGAAGAGTGGGCACCAACAACTAGTGGGCACCTCGAAAATGTAAATTTGGGAAATGGTCTTAAGTAATGTAGTATACATGATTAGAACATGCTTGAATATTTGACAATTAAGGCCTAATAGTTCTACAATTGCTACAACAAATTTGGGGAATATACAAGAAGATAAGGAGCATTTTGGAAAAAATAGCCAATTTAACATGGAGGTGGCCACTCTTCCTTGATGCCCACTCTGTATCCACATGCTTTATATGCAAAGCAGTGCTGTCTGGGACAGAGACATTATGTATCTGAAGAAACTCAGAGAGACAAAATAATCTAAAACGTCTTAATGGATTATTTGGTGCAGGAAACTTTACTTGTGGCTATTGCCAACTGATGATACACCATCAGAAAATGTTTCCTTACTGAACTTGCTACAACCATTTTGGAAGATTTGGAAGTATATAAACTCCTCAAAAAAAGTTTGCATTTTTTGTTGTTGTTATTGTCGATTATTCACCTTTCCTACCCACACGTTTAGCTGTGTTGCTCATTCCACAATTGCACAATCCTTACAAGTTATACCTCATTGTAAAGGTGACTAATCAACGATAACATTAATATAACATATAATACCAATTGGTATTATTTAAGGGGAGAAATAATCAAATTAAGTTTCTGAACTTTTTTTGGAGGAGTTTATTTCATTTGCATAATGATAATAACGTGTGATATTTTGTATGGGTAGGTATGTCAGTACACTGAGTGTGTAGATGTAGCAGGCAGCCATGGTGGGTATAATGTAAAGTAAAGGATATTGTCCCAGTAAAGCGTGACACAGGTCACTGGTAGACATGAACACCAGGTAGGTCAGCAGGAAGTCCTCCAAGAGTGTGTCTGTAACAGAGAAAACAAGTACACACCATATGAAAATGCTGTACTGTATGTATTTCTTTGTAATATCGTTGCTGTCGGACAGAAACCTCTTATCTCAATATTCTAAATGTTTGTGTTTTTTTCGTAAATGAACGTCCTACTTGATCATACTACTGTATACGCTTATAGATCAGCTATTTTCATCAAAGTCCAGATTGAAAACGTCAGTAGGCTATATACTTGGACTCCGGTCAACCAAGTACAGGGTTAATATGCTTGAAGGTGATGGCCGTAAAGTTCCTAGCTTTTCAGCGTCTAATATAGACATATACATTGTGAGCATGCAGATGCTGCTGTGTGACCTGGCTGTACTGCCAGTGTCCTTGGTGTTGTTCATCACACAGGCTTGCTGCAGATCCATCTGTATGCTGTATCATCACACAGGCTTACTACAGTACTGATCCATCTGTATGCTGTACACCACATATCACCGGACTGAACACACAGCATCTGTTCTGCACTAATGCACTGACTCTACTATGGCTGAGTGGTAGCTCTACTGAAGGCCTACTGTAGCACAGTGGTGTAAAGTAACTAAGTACATTTCCTTAAGTACTGTACTTAAGTACAATTTTGAGGTATTTGTTCTTTACTTGAGTATTTCCAATTTCCAATACTTTTACTTCTACTCCTACATCTCAGAGACAAATATTATACTTTTACTACACAACAATTATTTTAAAACTTTAGTTACTAGTTACTTTGCAGATATAAATTATAAAATCAAAAACATACATTAACCACTTTAGCCATATTTCATACAGAGGCTATTTGAAAATAGCCGATCTGCAAGCTCACAACGCGTCGCATCGCGACACGTTGTGAGCTTGTAGATCTGCTATTTTCAAACATTTTAGTACTTTTACTTTTGGTACTTTAAGTATATGTTGATGCCAATACTTTTGTACTTTTACTCAAGTAACATTTTGAACACAGGCCTTTTACTTGTAACAGAGTGCCTTTATATTGTGGTATTGATACTTTTACTTAAGTAAAATATCTGAGTACCACCACTGCTGTAGCAGCCTCAGAACATCGTCCCACCTCCATACATACGTACGTACAGTAGGCCTACAGTACATGTTGGGGAGGACTGATATCGCCTGGTCAAGGCGATTCCTCTCGTATAGTAGATCTTCTTTAAAGGCTGATTTAGCGTCTTAAAGGTGTAGTGTAATGGGTGTCCGAGTAATCAATGTCAATAACGGGACAGAGTTGAGTCAGTCGAGTCTTACTTAAGTGGTTCTGAGTGTTCCTATTTCCTCCTTAGTATCGATATGACTGTTTAATACTGATATTACTGAACTAATCTGTTCTATCATTGACTAACCTAAATCACGGTTATTTAGTATTCACCATATTAGGGCAGCCTTCAGGCCTGATTGCATCATACTTCATTCATATATTCCTCTTAAGGAAATGCCCATATAAGGGGGATTCTCCATAACAGTAACAGCTCCTTACATTACATTCAAACAGTGAGCCATATAGGACACATATATGCTGCCTATGGCTAACACCGATAACACGGGTGACCTTGACAACCGTTATTGTTTAACTGCGCTGTGTGTCTGAGCATGAACCCGTTTGATTAGCACCACCATCATTGTTCCTGTTCCATTTCTGTAATGACAATAAGAGCCTCCCCCCTCCCCCCTTTGACCAGGAATGTCAATGAGCAGCCTGCATCGGTCGTTAGGCTTGTTGATGAGTGTTTTTTTAGAAGTGGGTTGTAATGTGAATGACCTTTTCCCCTGCACTTTAGCCCCCCCCCCCCACCACATGACTCATCATCTTTCCTGGTCAGTGTCGGATAATGACTTCTGCTGAAAACGAATGAAGAGTTTGCAGTTATCATTTCGTTGCTGTCGGGCAGAAACCTCTTATCTCCCTAATTCTAGCTTTTTGTGTTTTTTTCGTAAATTAACACGTCACACAAAAGTATCAAAAGTAGCAGATCTGCAAGCGACGCGTTTCGAGCCTGGAGATCTGCTACTTTTGCCGCTTTTGAATTTGAATCCTGAAAAGTAACATATTTTGGACATATGAGGTTTCCACCCGACAGAGAGGATTTGCTCTGTAGTCGAACATGCCGTAACCACTTAAAGCCTATATACTTCCGGCGTCCCCCAGGGCTCTGTACTAGGCTGGGCCCCCTCCAATGTGGTCGAGGGGAAACCCCGGGGAAAAAGGAGAACGATAACCAAATTGCGAATAAAAATACGAATTTATTTACGAACAAAATCAACAAAATCAACAAGACAAATGTGCTTTAAATGATATAAAAAATAAATATGTTATCTATTGATCAGAAGAAGAAAAAAACAGCAACTAAAATGTATATTAATAATAATACGTGAAAATGACTTTGGAATGAAGCGATAACTTACATAACCATAAACACACTACTCCTATAATGGCCACAATGACCATTATAACACATAACACTAATAAATGATATGTAGCCTGCGAGGTTAGTTCAGGCAGTATATACTCGAGAGGTTAAACACATGCTCATTACTGTGTGGGTGTATATGTTACAGGGTGAATGGAGAACCAGGGTGATTGAAGAAGGCTCGCTCGTTTTTACCACCCACCCAGCAATTCTGTAGAAGCAACACTAGACACTAGAGGGAGCCACAAGCCAGGCTTGTGCACAAGTATATGGCCGCTACCACACACACACACACAGTCACACACACACACGCGCGTGCGCGCACGCACACGCGCACATGCTTTCAATGGACTGTTAAGATACTTTTATTGTGTTCTGCTGGCTTTTGTTTTAGTTTCTCCCTGACACACACACACACACACACACACACACACACACACACACACACACACACACACACACACACACACACACACACACACACACACACACACAGTGATCCATGAAAAGAACTATTCTGTCCCTATCGGTTTACAAATCAAACGGCGCTGAGTCGACTAGTGGAGCGTCGGCCGGTCACCGCGGGCACTCGCGCCTGGAGGCGCGAGGGCGCGCTTCCTCGGCCTCAAGCTCCACTAAGTCGGCGCGCCGTGCGTGTGAACGCGTGTTCAGCGTTCCCCTCATAGATATTATGGTTCCCTAGCGTAGCTTCCTGGTTGCTATGTGGGGGGGAACAACAAAAGACAGGTCTCCGTCGGCGCATCAAAGCCCCGCCTCTCCGCGCTCTCCTTCTCCTCCTCCTCCTCGGAGGAGAAGGAGAGAAGGAGAGGACGGGACGGTTTAAAACGCGAGGAGGAGGAGGAGGAGGAGGAGGCTCCTCTTCCTCGCGAGCCTCGCGTAATAACCCCCCGCATCGCAGCGCCGTCCTCCTCCTCCTCCTCACGAGCCTCGCTAATAAACCCTGTCTCGAAAAGCCCCGCATCGCCCCGAAGCCCCGTGCCTAAAAACAAGCGCTCTGTCTTCAATCACCCTGGCTCTCCAAACACCCTGTGACATATACATATACGACCCATATACGTCATACACTGACGTGGCAATCAGCTGACCAATTGGGCGGGTTATTTACGCTCACCTAAATCTGCGTTCCTTCCGCTTTATGTGTTCCTAGTTTGTTGTTATGCGGCTGTTTGCTCCCACCACCACCCCAGCACCACCAGTGGGCTCTGCTATTGGTTCTGTTCCCCATGGGGGGGTTGTTATTGTATCTATGCTATCTATGCTCCCTGCTCTTAATGGTTAATGATGGTTGTCTAATTGGGCTGAGCAGGGAGAAATATGTAGCAGAGCCTGAACGCCAAGATAAAATATTACATCCACACTTGTATTCTCATTCTATAATATTGGTTCAATCTATTCGTGAGTTAGGATTTCTCAGATCTCCAGGCATTGATGAGCAATGATGACTGATTGCCTTCTACAGCAAATCTCTTTGCTGAAAGTAGCTTGAGCTTCTAGATCTGGTATTTTTGCTGACTACTGTCCTCAAAATTGGGACACAAAGGTTGCAATGGAAATAAGCTCTCAAAGCCTTTTTAGTTTCATCCTTTAACAGATATGTGAAATTGTATGGTCAATATATGACATGCATTGTTGTCAATACAAATATTAAATCAATCAATGCCTGCCTATCTTAAATCTTACTGTACATGACTCTCTCTCTCTCTCTCTCTCTCTCTCTCTCTCTCTCTCTCTCTCTCTCTCTCTCTCTCTCTCTCTCTCTCTCTCTCTCTCTCTCTCTCTCCCTCTGCTGATGAAGTCAATGTTTTCAATCCAATTATCACAATGGACAGCTGATATTTGCCTAACCATCACTGTGATGATGTCTTTACAAGTAGGGCTTTGGTACATTGCGTCCTTGCCTGACGCTCTCCCAAGGTTGCATACGTGCTGAGTACATGGTGTAACGTCAATCTGTACATCGTCACAATGATTTAACTCCATGTTTTGAAGTGCACGAGTACTGTATTTATCATCTGTCATCATTTCATTAAATATTTACCAAATGATTTATTGTCTGATTAGCCTCTGAATCGACTAACCACTAGCTAAGCACTATTTTATAGCTTATAGCTTGTCGTACGACGATGTCGCACGGTGAATATAGCCGATCTACCAGATCACATCTGCTACACCCCCCGACCCCAACATTATCGCCTATATAATGACATGGACAACGTAGGGACGCCAGGTTGAAAGCAGTTGTTCAGTGAGACATTAGCTATCGTCTATGTCGGGTGGAAACCTCATATGTCCAAAATTATTAACTTTTCAGGATTCAAATTGAAAGTAGCAGATCCACAAGCTCAAAACGCGTCGCTTCGCGCTGCGTTTTGAACTTGTGTATCTGCAAAAAAAAAATTTACATATATTTTTTGGGGGGCTTTAATGCCTTTATGGATAGGACAGTAGGCTGACAGCAAATGGGGTGAGAGAGATGGGGAGTGACACGCAGCAAAGACCGTCAGGATCGGGACTCGAACCCACAATGCGCTGTCAGGCTACATTGAGCCTAAGTGCCCGGACCGCTACGCCAGCGGCACAGGCATGGATCTGCAACTTTTGATGCTTTAGTCAGTGTGACGCTGTAGTATGATCAAGTAGGGGGTTAATTTACGAAAAAACACAAAAAGTAAAAGTAAAATGGAGATAAAACGGTTTCTGGCCGACAGCAACGATAAACAAATTGCCTTTTAATTAACGCACAAACGTGCTTCGGATCACGTTTGTCACGCATGTTCGTTGAGCGGAGCGGTAGTCGATGAGGAACGACTACCAGCAGTGACGGCTGGCTGGCCAGCAGGCGAAACGGAAACGCTCTTACAAATCCTGTTATCGGCACAACATGGTCCGGGGCTGTGGAGGGGCAGCGTGCCTCACACACACCCTGCTCCTTTTTTTAATTTCACACCAACTTCCCGGGGCCTTTGTGTGTGTGTGTGTGTGTGTGTGTGTGTGTGTGTGTGTGTGTGTGTGTGTGTGTGTGTGTGTGTGTGTGTGTGTGTTCTGCTCCACAGAGCCTAACCTCACATCAGTATGTAAATCCACGCAGCGTGGCTGCATGCGCTCGCTCACGCCTCCCTGCGCTTATGAGCTCTGCCACCAGCTGTTAACTTGTTCAGCATACATACATGCATACATACATACATACATACATACATACATACATACATACATACATACATACATACATACATACATACATACATACATACATACATACATACATACATACATACATACATATACAGTAGTGATGCACCGTCATAACAAAGGGAAGTCAACAGAGTAATACCTGATGTTCTGCATGTGTCTTTTTGTTGACAGCTTCCAACCCTACCTTCACACTCGGCAGCTTGGGAAATTGACATGAAATGATGCTGAATCATCAACTTGCGACGGGCATTGCCCCTTTTGAGTGAAAGATGAACTATTTCTAAAATAAATAAAATATAAATATATTTTTTTATTTTAGTTATAGAGGACAATTACAATGTTTAAGGCATATTTGGCTTATAAAGCCAGGGATCCTTTTGACCTCATGAATCTTAGTGTTCCTATTCTGGGGCCGAAATATTTGGCCAAAATAGAAGATGAAAAAAAAAAGATACATTACATTAGAGTCAATTAGCAGACGCTTTTATCCAAAGCGACTCACAATGAGTGCATTCAGCATAGATAGGCAAGAAAACTACTAATCACCAGAAGTCTTAATTGCATTCTTAAGTGCTCTGCTATTTTCTGCGAAGAATGATATACACATTGTTTGTGTGTTGAGCAAAAACACGAGGGGGCCTAGTATAGAGCCCTGGGGCACTCGGGTTAACTAAGTCGTTCCCCTTCCACTACAGTCACAGTATATGGAATACTTCATGCTGCATATTCTTTCCAGATGATATTAACCTAAAGCCCACACTCGGAGTAGCAGCACCAGGGGTGTAGTACTCGCTTCACGCACCACCACTGTGTTCCCATGCTACTGTTACACTGCTGCTACAATATATGATATTGATTGATTAATTGATTGACTGAATACATTATTAACAGTTTTCAAAAATAGCAGATCTACAAGCGCATATCTTGTAGATCTGATCTTGTAGAGCTTGTAGATCTGTTATTTTTTGAAGAGCCAAACAAATCTTAAAATGACACAGATGCGTTCCCGGTCTTATTGCATTAAGGAAAACAATAGCCAGCAGTTAAAGGCACTTCGTAACCCCATCAGATGCGTAACCTCCAACCCCCATCTGGTCTCTCCGTTCAGTAGAATGCGTTGGTCTAGCCAGGGCAATGGAGTGAAAGATCAAACGCGTTTCACAAGTCATATAGTCAGGATAGCCTATAATCGTGTGCATGAGACGTCATGCCCACCAGTTAAAAATCCCCACTACACCACAGAACAGCACTCATGTGACTACCACACCTGCAGAAGATAGAAAACTTTTGAGTTCATATTTCAACCCACTGGCTTTATTCTAGAAAAAGTTCTTTTTTTTATGGTTTGTTTGTTTTGGCATCTTTCTGCTCGAAGCAAAACCGTAGCATTTTCTAAATTGAAGGGAAAACAAATTCATCATCTAAAAACAGCAGTGTGAGGAGGAGGAGGGGGGGGGGGGCATTTCTGTGCAGTTCTGCTATCATGTTGATGTTTTCTATTCCAGCTCACTCCATAAAACAAAAACAAATACTATCACGGTCCAGTGAGAGCTGACGGTAACACTTTCCTCTTCTTATTTTTTGTGTTTCATTTCCATCATGATCAGTGGGTCTTGACGAACACTGTGAATGCAGGACATGGTCCATATCTCTCCGGTGATAACACACCCTGCAGTTCTTTCCTCTGTTTTAGCCCCAGTGGTTCTCAAGCTTTTTAGTGTCAAGGACCGCGGGCCCCCATCTAAAAAGGTTTTGTGCCAGGGAACCCCCAGAAGAGAAGATTTATGTTTTTTGATTTTTGATCTCTCTATTTTTGATCTCTGTATTTTTCTAATATAAAAAAAAAAAGCCGATGCAAGCTTCTAGATCTGCTATTCTTAGCCAACATATAAATGGATAAAGTGGTTAAAATTATTGTGATGCTATGTGTTAACTGCTTTTGCTGGGACCCCCCCCCCCCCTACCGCTCTACCACAGTATATGAAACACAGGACAGATACTGAAAACAAAGTGTCAAAGTATACACTTTTTACATTTTTAACATAAATTCTCTTCTGGGGGTCCCTGGCATGCACAAAAACTTTTCAGATGGGAGTTCGTGGCAATACACATCAATTTGGGGGTCCTTGACACAAAAAAGTTTGAGACCCACAGGTGTATAGAACACACAGGGATTATGAATGAAGTACAAGAAACCAGGAGATGTTGGTATACTACTAAAGAACTCTTGCTTGGAACTCTGCACTTATGATGTAGCTGCACACCATACTGCAGACTGTACGATGCCCATCTATCACATCTTTGCATTCAGAGCGCTTACGCCAAATCGGATTTACTTCGCTGTTAACGCAGATCCCAAAAGGGAATTAATTGATCTAGCCGGCCGATCTGTCGATCAGGAAATCAATGAAGTCATCAATCAATCCGGTGTTTCCTTTTTGCATCTCAGTAGGTAGTTATCAAACGGATCAATGGCCCTCGGCCTTCGAATGGAACGCGTTCATTCGTCAAGCTTAGGGTGCAATAGTCATCACTGGCAATGAAACAGCATTGAATCACGATGATAGCCTGTATATGCAAAGCACTGTCCTTATATACGCCATCTGATTTACAGTAATACTGCTGTATGCATTGTACACAGGGTACTAATGTAAACAATGGTTTTTGGTTTTGTGCAAATGTAACCATTTGGTTGGTTGCACACTCTTGTGGTTGAAGATGCTGTGATATTCTTGTGTTAAAATAAGTGTTAAATAGGGTCATATTCCCAAACTAATCGTTGCTAATAGGGTATTGTATAATAACAGGGTTCACCCCATCTATCCAGCTCTTTAGTAAACAGAAAACCCATTTTCCGGTCGGGATAACAATTTAATTCAATCTCGAGAAATAACTCATACAGAATACAGAAAGCCAAATTGGAATTGGTACACTCCTGATTGGATAAAACTGGTGACCCACCTGAAAATGTATTTTCTGTTTACTAAAGAGCTATAGAGACGGGAAGACCAAACACTCTATATGATCACTATCTTGCTTGCTAACTTTTCAATAAACCCCAAAATGTAACTTACTGCACCTTTAACCCATTTAGACCGGGAAAGATTCTATGTAATTTTTTTGATTTCTTTGGGCTATTCAAAAATAGCACATATTATACAAGCTCATAGCACGGCACGAGTGCCGCGCTATGAGCTTGTAGATCTGCTATTTTTTTGTTGTTGTTGAAAAATCGTGAAAATGTGTGCAAATCTTTTACATATTTTTAAAGTGAACATTTGTCAAATGTTTTGTTCCGGGGACCCCCCCCCCCAGAAGCAAAGATTTGAGTTACGAATTTTATGCTTTAAAAATATATATATATATTCAAAGATTTGCACAAATGTTCACGATTAAAAAAAAAATAGCAGATCTACAAGCTCATAGCACGGCACAGAGAATAGCCTAAAGAAATAAAAAAAATGACAGAGACGCACGCGTCCCCCGGATTGAATGGGTCAAGCGCAAACATCTGTGAGTTTGTGTGAATGGGTGGAATCAATAGCTGCACACAGACTCACAGATACACAGGGAGATAAGGCAAGTTTACACACTGCATGGTTGAATGTTATTCACGAGCCCATACCGGATGTAGAGAATGATAACCTGCTGTACTGTACAGTAGCCTATGTTAGCGATAGAGAACTGTATATACAGTACTGTGTAGCCTGCGGGGCTCTGTGAAAGTGCCATCTCTCGCAGAAATCATCTTTTGCATTCTTAATGCCGTTGCACCGGCTATAGAAAGTGAACTAACTAGTCTCCGTGGCAAAATGAATGTAATACCGTGCACTGTGTGGTGAAAAATTGCTTGTGATTAAATAGTTTTTATTACGTACGGCAGCCATAAACATGTGCAACACAGTAATGACATTTATCTCCCTGCATCGGTTGCATGAATTCATTAGATCATGTACAAGCCTTTCACCGACCTAGCCGAGGGAGAACAAGACATAATACCACTAGCTAATGTACTGTAAATCATTTCTCACTGCGGTTCGACTGTTCATTTTTACCCACACTGCATGGGGATAGATTGTTTATGTTCACTTGACTATTATCTTTACCTTTTCATACTGTTAATATACTGTAGTGCACTGTGACTGCCTTTATATTTATACCTGTTTATATCTCATACAACAACTAGCCAGGCAGTCCAAGTGCAGAGGACCAAGCAAGAATACTAAACAAAAAAGAAAACTAAATCTGCTTTGGTCCTTGTACTTTATTTCTAATTACTCAGCGTTACTATGCGTTAAATCTTTTTATTTATTTTTCTAATTATTATTATTATTATTATTATTATTATTACACTTCTTACATTTATTACATTTATTATTATTATTTTACTCTCTTTCTGTGTGTGTTCTGTCTGTGCACAGTATGTGTCCTGGGTCTGAGTCCCCCCATGGGATCGATGTAAAGGTCTATCTATAGAAGGGAGCTCCGCTGAGCTGTGTGTGTGTGTGTGTGTGTGTGTGTGTGTGTGTGTGTGTGTGTGTGCGTGCGTGTGTGTGTTATTGTGCGGGCGTGTCAGGACATATTCAGCCCTGCCGCTGGCTGGTTGGAGGGTGAATCCAAACGGAGGCCAGATGGAGCCGGTCCTTCCAGCATCATCATCTATCACAGACATCATCTCTGTCAGTCAGAAACCTCTTATCTCCATATTTCGTTTTTTTCCGTAAATTAACGCCCTACTTGATCACACGAAAGCATCATAAGAAGCAGATCCACAAGCTCGAAACGCGGCGCGTAGATCGGCTACTTTTGCTGCTTTTGAATTTGAATCCTGAGAAGTAACAGTTTTGGACATATGAGGTTTCCGCCCAACAGAGACGCTATACTGTAGTGCTCATCGAGATTCAGCTCATACCTTAGTCTTTTTCTGCATTGGGCTAAAAACAGGAGTTCCAACTCACTGCATAGGCCTGGCTTCAGTCACTCTGTGCAGTGCAAGACCATTCTGAATGATATCTGTTATAGCAGGGGTCTTCAACAGGGGGTCCGGGAACCCTAGGGGGTCCTCGGAGTTACTATAAGGGGGGATTTATGTTTTTTTTACATTATTAACCATTTGAACCCTAGCATCCCTTTTCTGAGGAGAACTTTAGCCAAAAATAGCAGATCTACAAGCTCACAACGACTCAATCTGCGAGGCATTGTAAGCTTGTAGATCTGCTATTTTTGGCAAAGAGGTATAGGTGTAGAGAGAAAAAAGAGCAGACCAAGTTAAACAACAAAAAAAAAGTTTGATCTGCAACACAATTTTATACAATATTTAGGGGGTCCCTGCTTCATCTCTCTCTCAGCTAGGGGGTCCTTGGGCTGAAAAAAAACGTTGAAGACCCCTGTGTTATAGAGATGTAGATGCTAGGTATGCTGCTGTTGTTGTTGTTGTTTGCTGAATCTGATGATGCCATAGGTTTGATGTCAACTTCACAAAGGCTTAGGTCTGCTCCAACCATGCATTTTTCATAAGCACATCTACTGTTGTAATGTTGTCATCTGTCAAGAAGTGCTGTCCTTCTATGGCCGTGTTCATCATG